>NW_020837966.1:7737684-7769882 GCF_003676395.1 Aethalodelphis obliquidens
CTTTCTCAGGCAGGAAGCTTCTCATTCCTGGGCTGACGGCCATTGGTTCCTGCTCTTTGTTTTTGCTCTATTTTCGGCAAATAGTAAAACGATGACTGATTAGTTATCTTGAGACTAATATCCTTTGAGTGTTGATCAGCCAAATCCATGGAAATTCCATATTGTTGGATAGAAGGGACTAAAGCCCCACAAAGATAAAAACTCTAAATTATATCACGTGCATTCTTTTGAAAAGTAATATTTCTATTAGGAAACAGTGTTCCTATCTTTCTTATTCAGTTCCCTCTACTTGGAGTGCCATTTCCTGGTTCACCTCTGAATGTCTGAACGCTGCCCATTTCCTAAACCCCTGCTACTTTCTCCATGAAAATTTTCTCTAAACCTGTGTTGCCCAATATGGTAGCCACTAAGTATATGTGACTATTTAATTAAAGTTAATTAAAGTTAAAGTTAAAAACTCTTAGTCAACTGGCCACATTTCAAGTGCTTGATAGCTACATCTGGCTAGTAGCTACTCTTTTGGACAATGCAGATATAGAACATATCCAACATTTCAGAAAATTCTATTGGATAGTGATATCTCAAGCACTCTAGGTGAATATACTCTCAACTTTCTCTGTCTTCTCATAGAACCCTTTTTGTTCCTTTATGGAACAAGTCATTTTCTACCTTGATTGGTTATATCAGAGTGATTGTTTTCCAATGATAATATGTAGAGCTAGAATCTATGACTCTGGACTTCTACTTCAACAAGAAGAGCTACGTTTTTGTCTGTTTTACCTGGTGGAGTTCTATGTGAGATTACTTTTGCTAAAGGTTTGAAAACCTCTGCCCTCTTTACATCTGTTATATTTTCTGCTCAGACCATTTGAGGGCAGGATTTACTTCCGATTCATTTTTTTAACTCCTCACTACCTGGTCCAGGGAGTTGCTGGAGTAGACACTCAAACATTTCTGGTTGGTTGAATGAAGGAGTTAAGTTCTAGAGTCTATGGCCTAATGCAGCTCTATTTCACAGACACTACAATACAGTTACCGCAGTCAGATCCCTGGCCAATCTGGGATTGGATGCTTTCCCTAACTTCCCCATCACTGTCAGCGTTAGGATACATAAACTCATGGCATTTTTTGCTCCATAAATTACTTTCTCTTCTCTCTCTCTAACAATTATTTGGGTTTTGATTTACAGTTTGGTTTACCTTTTCTGATCTGTTTACACCTCTTAACAACCTTCCATTCATCCAGTTCTCTCTCCAGGGAGTTTAACCAGATTGGCCTATTAGCACTTCTTTTTTAGCAAACAGATAAATATATCACTCTACTCAAGTATGGAGGACACCTTGTAGTGAGGAGATAAACCAGTACTTCCCTACAGATTTTCTTTACCTACAGTGAATGCATTACTTGAGGCAATTACATCAATAATAATAATAATGCACACACATGTACATATTTCACGTTCGTATCGCCGCTGGGAGTTTTGATTTCTCCTTAGAGTCAAGGACTGTGGGATCACATGAGATTTCTCAACTTACTTGGATGTTAGACAGGCTATGTTGTTTAACAGTTGTAATATATGATGAATATGAGTAAAAAGTGGGTTTAACCAAAATGTACATGATACCTGTTTTTACATCTCCCCCATAAGATCATTAGAATTATATAATATTATCATATATTCTAAAAGAGAATTTATCATCTTTCCACATTCCAGATAGTTCTGACCTCCTTGCTAATTAGTTGTTCAAATAAATTGGGTGGCCATTCTAAGAAAGCACCATTGATATATTAAAGTGTTAGTTTATTCTAAGGAATGAGTATCACATTTGACTCCTTAGCTCTTTTATGTAGAGATGCTTGCTATGTCTCAATGAATTAATGGTTTTCCTGAAACACTAAATTGTCTTGTTCAACTGAGGGACAATAATCAAGTTGGCTTTTGATGCACTATTAATTTATAGCTGTGCAGGTGATGGTCCCCGCATCAATCTATGATGTATTTTTATCAAGACTAATTCCAATGTAATATTTCCATTTAGTTTTCACTAAAGCATTCAATTTGCATTTAAAAAGCAGTCAATATAGGTTAATAAAATGGTGTCAACTGATCACTAATGAGTTGTTCTTCTTGTATAACACTGCCCTTCTCACCATGAATTGTCTTGAACTGACATCTCACTACCCTGGCTACCAGCCAAAAAGACATGTGAGTGCCTACTATTGCCCTACACCCAGGGATGCTAAATATGGATACAATGAATTGCTGCTGCCATAACAAAAGACCATAAATGTAGTAGTTTAAAACAACACCAATTTATTATCTCAGTTTTAATGGGTCAGAAATCTAGCACAGCATGACTCAGTTGGTTCTCTGCTTAGGTTCTCAAAGGGACAAAATCTAAGTTTCTGTAGGACCAAGTGGCTTTCTAAAAACTCTGGGGGAAAAGATCCACTTCCAAGCTCATTGAGACTATTGGCAGAATTTAATTCCTTGTGGTATTAAGTCCCAGTTTCCTTGCTAGCTGTCAGCTGAGAGCCTCTCTCACCTCCTAAGACTGCCTGCAACCCTCATCTCATTGCCCTTTCCATCTTGAATCTCTCTGCCTTCTCCTTTTACTGCATCTTCCTGACTCCAACCAAGAAATTTCTGTTTTAAAGGGCTTGTGTGATTAGAATAGATTGAGTCTTCCCAAATAATTCAGGATAATCTCCCTATTATAAGGTCCAGAGCCTTAATTACATTTACAATTTTTTTTCTTTTTGGCTGCTGTCTAACATAATATATATTCATAGGTTCCAGGGATTAGGGCATGGGCACATTTGTGGGCGCTATTATGCTTACCACAGTGAGAGCGTATAATAGAAATAGAGGGGCTCTTCACAGTACTGGTGGGGAATCAGGTATGTGAAGGGGGATGGAACTGGAAATAGAGCTAGGGATAGCAAAATTAATCACTCCCTGCCACATGTTCCCATAACACTTTGGTGATCCCACTAGGTGTAAATTCCAATATATTGAGTCGTTTTCCCATCTCCTCCTTGAGACCAGGGACCTGGCTTTATTCAGTTCTGCACCCTAGGGCTAGCACACTGCTTTCTCTCCCAGTAGGTAATTGATACACATTTTTGAAGTTGAGTTGAAGGAACATGATGGCAATTGATGATAGCAAAGTAACGTTTCTTAAGCCAAGGAGTATACGTMTGAATGAGGATTGTCAGACAGAGGTGGTGGGGAGGTAATTTTAGGAGGGGTATTGTTGGTCAGACTGGAATCACACCATGGATTAGACCCCACCTTCCTCTCTCAGGCTTGCTGCTTCCTACCCTCCTAGACCCTGCACCACCTTGAAACCTTCTGATTTTGGAGTCATTGCTTTATCAACTTTTGGTATCTTAGGACAGTTCATTGTTTTCTAGGCTTCTCAGTAGTCCATAGCCCTTCCATACTGTAAAGGGTTCCTCATCTCTTCAATAAATGTAGTTTGATTTCATCTTACCATCTAAGAGCTGTTCATTTAACGTATTGGGTTCAACAGGATTAGCATCTGACTAGGTCATTACTTGGGGTTAAATAGGGAGGCAATGCTTTGGAAGTCAACTGTTCTGGATTGTGGTTGGTCTACTTCACATGACCTCTCTGAGGCTCAGTATTCTCATCCACAAAATGGGGATCTGACACCTCATAGATCGTCATGCAGATTAAATGGGAGCATGAAGGTAAGTGCTTGGTCCTTAATTATTAATTCAATTAATTAATGGTAAATGAGTGTTAGTCCTCAACACTTCCTTATAATAATTTTAGCCCAATTTATACATGTACCTGAAGTGTGAACAAATAGAAACACAATAGCAATTGAGACCCTAGTGATAGGACACTTCCTCCTCTCTACCCCGACTAGTCTCTTCTTTTTCCTACTATTCTCCCTCATTGGATGCTTGCCTCTGTCTCCATCCTGGAAAAGCATGGAACAGACTCAGTGTCAGTGTCTGATAATCTGAGGGAGTCCCCACTCCAGCCTTCAGTGATCTCCCTTCTCTCAAGCTGTTGTCTTAATTTTCATTCAGCAACTCATGTGCTAGTTGGGGACACCTCTTCTGTTGTTATTCAGCTTTTCATGTGGTTATATCTTATCTCTTAAACTATTTTATGAGCTTCTAGTCACTCGTTCACACATGTAGTTTGAGCACCTTCCATGTGTTAGGCAGTGGAGAGGTAGTGGGATCTGGATAGACACAGTCTCGTTCCTCTTCCTTAGCAGCCTGTGTGGAAGGTGGGCAGTTAAACAATCAACTGTGGTCAGTGTGACATGTTGTTACAGGGGACAGAAAGGGGGTCATAGGAGCCCAGGTATCTTTATGCAGTCCATAGTGCCTCAGACTAAGTAGGTGCTCAGTAAATATTAATAGATTGAAAATGTTTACGATTTTACCTTGTTGGGAACTCAGTATAGTTGAAAATAGTATTAAAGGTTGTTGTCTCTCAACTTGAGGTCAGGCTTCATCAGAGATTTCCCAGCAGGTCATGAAACAGATGGACATCTCCTTGCTCTCCAGTCAGCACCCACAGCACTGCCCTTGCTAGGCCTAGTCCATGGCTGACTACCCACAATCTCTTTGCTGCCCTATTAAAGCTTAATTAATGGCTCAAAGATTAACTGATGCTGAGGCTTGAGAATATATCCATGTACTGAGGGAGCCTCTTTATTTTTGTTGCCCAGTTCTTCCTGTTTTCACTTTTGTCTTCTTTGCTAATGTTGATTTTAAAGAGATAGGCCTTATTTCTCAAGCAGAAATGTATTTCAGGAACCAGTGGAACAAAGGCAAACTATTTTTGCTCTTCCTTTTCAATTGCGCTGAAATTCTGCTTATTTTGTGAAGGATTGAGGGAGAGGTTGTGGGTCCTCTCAGAGGACCCACAGATGGACAAGTTTATGGGCCATGATACCCACGATAACAGGTCTTTTATTTATGATGCTTATTCCATATGCACGCAGTTCTCAGAGACACCCCTCACTCTACTCATTCCTTCCCCTTGAAATCCCAGAATGTTTCCCATACACATCCAAGGACAGCGTGCCTTCTAACTCCCCTCAGACCACTGAGTGTTCTCCATGAACAGTTGACGAGAGTGCAGGAGAAGAGGAGAATTATGTTACTATGATCTTTTCCTCCTGACAACCTTCCTTATATGTGATGAAATATAAATAGTATAAACCGTGATTCACCATTAAACCTGGAAGAGAAATGGCACTGAGATTCATAAATTAATGTTAAATTTATTTTCCACAGTGATTGCAGGATTAGGGAGAGCTCACTCACCTGTAGTTGGCAATGACAAATGATCACTGAAGAATTGCGTTATTCAGTTTTCAGTGACAATATTAAGAAAAATCTTAAAAATACTTCGTGGAATCATGAATGTAACATTTGGTGAAGTGACTTTCCCCCCAGTGCCTTTAAAAAATCACATGGCCCCATAATTACCTGAACATCTTGACATACTAATTAACTCTGATTTAAAACAGCCATTACTTTTAGAGTTAAGCTTAGTGAACGTTGTCTAATATTATTATGTGACCATTAATATGACTATTGAAAAATGAGATAAGAAAAAGAAGGCAGTAATTAAGATGAGTAATTTTCTAACAAAGATGAGCTAAAGCAGGTTGATGACTCTTCAGCATGTGATAGTGTACATTATTGGTATAATTTATCTTTCAAACTAAATGACTGTATGTATCCCCAAGCCCTCTATGTTAGATTTTTGTTCTTATAGCTATTGGCAAATGCTGCGATAGACTTCAGAATGAGTCCTAGGAAGTTATCACTCTGCAAGTTCAGGAATTTTGACCTCTGCATGTTTTATGAAAATAACTAGATCTAGGTGCTTTCCTAGTAATTAAAAAAGGGGAAATTCAGAGTGCATTTAACGGGGAAAATAGAAATTTTTTGCAAAATGCAACAGAATCCAAGGCAAAATGTTCTTTCTTGTTCTTGAAAAGAATGAGCAACAAGCTACCAGCATTGTCGGGATCACAGTATTGGAAATCAATGAAATCATGAATGTTTGCCGTGACTGAAATCAACATTCCGCGTTCACTCACTGAAGAGTGTATTTCTTATGATTAGGACATCCAATGTAAAACCAGAAATTAAATAAATAATCTGAATATTTTATCTAAGTGATTCCACCATGTGGATATAAAATCATACATTCAATAAATTTGTTCATGCATTAGATAAGAGCTTATTAGGCATGTGTTAGACATCATTCCAAGTGTTAGAGATTCACTAAGGAATAGACAGATAAACCTCTTGAATTCAAGGATCATAAATTCTAATGGCAGGAATCAGAAAATAAATCAATTAACGTAAATAAAATATCAGATTGTGGTAAGTGCCATGAAGCAAAAAGGAATGATGACAGAGTGAGTGGAAGACTGCTTTAAATAGAGATGCCAGGGAAAGCAAGTCTGAGGAAGTGGAACTTAAGCTAAGATCTAAATAATATGAATGTGCAGGTTACAGGGGAAGAACACCCCCGGGAGAGGGGACACAGTGTAAAGTCCCAGAGAGGTTGAAGCCCTCCCTGGCTTGAAGTGAGGGTGCGGATAGTGATATAAGCTGAGATCTCAGAGGTAGAAGAGGCATGTGATGTATGGCTCTCCTGGTGGTGATAAGTATTTAGTCCAAGTGCAGTGGGAAGCTCTTAGTGGGTCTTAATCAGAAGATGGCATGATCTGGCATGTATTATTAAAGACTGTTGTTTGCTGGGGAAGAACTAGTTAGGAGGCTATGTGACAGCCTGGACTGAAGAAGTGTGTTGGAATGGGGAGAGAGAAAGAAGTAGGTGGATTCAGGGCATGCTTTAGAAATAGAGTTAATAACTCTTGCTGATGAAGTGGGTGTTGGGTGAGAGAGGTCAAGGATGATCTTTAGGTTTTTGGCTTAAGCAACAAGGTAGATTGTGTAGTGCTTCTTCCTGAGATGGGGGAAGGCTGGGAGAAGAGCAGATCTTTTGAGGGGGAGGTAGTGGGAAAGAAGATAGCAGGTGGGAATAAAATATTCTGTTTTAGACATGTTAAATTCCAAATGCTTATTAGATATCTAATCATCTGTGCAGTTTTTTAAAGTACAGGTTCTCACACCTACCTATATCACTTAGGAATATATTGGTTTCAGGTAAGAAAATAACCAAAAGGAAATGGCTTAAACAAATAGGGGCTGACTTTCTTCACGTAAAAGCATGTACAGAGACATGGGGCACAGAGGTGGTCATGCTATGCTATTATGCTATGATATGCTATTCTTAGCTTTTTGGTCATTGGCTTTGGTTACAAGATAGTGGCTGTAACTCTAGACATCCATGTCCACATTTAAGTCAGGAAGAAGTGGGAAGAGGAGTGCCAGAAATATTACATATATATATATATATATATATATACACACACACACACATGCACACACACACATAAAATTATATATATATATATATATATATGATCAAGAAAGCAAGTTTTCTTGGAAGCTCTCATCAGAGACTTACACTTATTCTCATTGACCAGATCTGTGTCACATGGCAGCCCTCAGCTGCAAGGGAACCTGGAAAAGAGAGTATTTAGCTGGACCCATTGATGCCCTGTACAAAACTGGGGCTGTGTTAGCAAGAGGGAAGGGGTACTTAACATTAGATAGGCAATCAACAGTGTCTGCCACTGTAGGGTATTCAAATTTAGAATGTCTGGGGGCAGGAGAAGGTGGGAAAGCTGATGGTACGACACATTCTAATGCAAGCTGGGCTATATAAAAGCTGGTGTAGACAACAAGCTTAAGAATGGACTGAGCAGGCCTTCCTGTTACTGCTCAATTCTTCTAAAATACCTTCTATACCATCATTTACCTCATGGGAGATTAATGGGAGCAACGGATGTCGGCCACTCTTGTTTTCTGAGGCTGCCCTTTATGCACTCTTGAGCAACTAGAGTGGAGGGCAGGCCTAGTTATCTTGAGCTTGGGTGTAATACATTGTGTCACTCCCACCCCCATTATGGAAATTATCATTAATTATTAGCAGGAATATCTTTTATTTTTATTTGTTTATTTTTTTTGGCTGTGCTGGGCCTTTGTTGCTGCGCACAGGCTTTCTCTAGTTGCGGCGATCAGGGGCTACTCTTCATTGCAGTGTGTGGGCTTCTCATTGCGGTGGCTTCTCTTGTTGTGGAACACAGGCTCTAGGCACGTGGGCTTCAGTAGTTGTGGCTCGTGGGCTCAGTAGTTGTGGCTTGCTGGCTCTAGAGCGCAGGCTCAAGAGTTGTGGTGCATGGGCTTAGTTGCTCCGTGGCATGTGGGATCTTCCCGACTCAGGGCTTGAACCTGCGTCCCCTGCATTGGCAGGCGTATTCTTAACCACTGCGCCTCTAGGGAAGCCCCAACAGGAACATCTTTGACATGGTGCATTGTTTATATTGTCACTGCCAAGAATGGGACAGTGATTGATGGATGCCCCTTGGATGGAATACAGCAAAGTGCAATGTAGAAGCTCAGAAATTTAGAAAAGAAGCAGAGTACCAAATACCTTGGTGTCTCTTTCTCTCTCTCTTTCTTTAAACACACACACACACTTATATATATATATGTGTATATATATATATACACATATATATATATATATATATACATGCTCTAAAAGGTGAAAAATACTCATTTACCAAGTTGGAAGCCAAATATAAATTTTTTCCTTAAATTCTAGGAAATAAGACATTTTAGGCTTCCTCTTTTTTTTTAACATCTTTATTGGCATATAATTGCTTTACAGTGTTGTGTTAGTTTCTGCTGTATAACAAAGTGAATCAGCTATATATATACATATATCCTCATATCCCCTCCCTCTTGTGTCTCCCTCCCACCCTCCCTATCCCTCCCCTCCAGGTGGACACAAAGCACCAAGCTGATCTCCCTGTGCTATGCAGCTGCTTCCCACTAGCTATCTATTTTACATTTGGTAGTCTATATATGTCAATGCTACTCTCTCCCTTTGTCTCAGCTTCCCCTTCCCCCTCCCCATGTCCTCAAGTCCATTCTCTACATCTGCGTCTTTACTCACTACGTTCATCAGAACCTTTTTTTTTTTCAATTCCATATATATGTGTTAGCATATGGTATTTGTTTTTCTCTTTCTGACTTACTTCACTTAGCCAGGACATGGAAGCAACCTAAGTGTCCATCAACAGATGAATGGATAAAGAAGATGTGGCACATATATACAATGGAATATTACTCAGCCACAAAAAAATGAAATTGAGTTTTATTTGTAGTGAGGTGGATGGAGCTAGGCTTCCTCTTTGTTTTCATCTAATCCTTTAAACCTGATATTAAATGTAGGGCCTGCTCAGGACAAGGTTAATCTTTGGAGCTATCCATTTCTTTTATGTACATTTCTACATGCTTTTAGGGCAATATTTTCTATGTGTCTAGGTCCTCCCTGAGTGTATGCTATGCCCTTGAACTTTCCCAACTAGCATCCTCACCCATCAGAACAGGAACTCTAGAAGGACATAGTCTAAAGTTGGTGCAGAGCCTGACTCATGCTATCAAGAACCTAGCCTCCTTCTAGACTCTAGTTCATCATCATTAACTTATTGGCCGTTGCTTCATGGTTGCTGCTACATAGAGCTACTACAGCTCCAAACATCCCATCCACATTCAAGACAGAAAGTAGAGCAAAGGTTGGTACCAACAGCAGCTGTTTCCTTTTCAGTAGCAAAGAAAAAGCTTCCCTGTGAATCATAAATTCCCAAACTGTAAAGAAAGTTGGGGAAAAGAGGACTTGGTTTAGCAAAACTTGAGTTCTGGAAGCTAGAACAAAGGAGGGAAAAGATTGATGTCTCCACTTAGTTTGATGATGACTATATTGATGACCATGAGTCATGGATGACAATTGCTTTCCACCACACAGATGACAAGTGAACCTTCCTGCACAGATGCATACCATGGTGGGAACACTATCCTTGAAGGCAGTCTGATGAGGGATGTGGGTCCTTTCAAGTCAGACCTTGTAACTTCTGCTATGCATAAGATTGGAGCTGCCTCCATGACTTCATTTTCTGTGAACTTTGGCAGTAAATCAGTGGCCCCTATTCAGGGTCTTTGGGAGCATCTATCAGCCTGAGAAAGGCAGGAAAGATATCTCTGATCCCAGAGTCCATCTTTTTTCTAAAGGAGGATATAAGTCTCTGACACAGGGTATAATATTTGCTCTTAGCTGGAGGCAAGCAATTAACACTATTTTATCATAAAATGTTAAAAGAATGTTAAGGTAATCATCTGGGTTAAATAAAAATAAAAATTGCCACTATATTCAGAACAGCACTGGCATTCTTTCCTCATGGACTAATGGTTATTTATTCTTGTCCTTTCACCTCCTCACACTCATTTTAAAAACTGGTGTTATCTGTGTGAAAGCTGTATCTGGTTATTAAAATCATCATGGATCTTCTCTGGCTGTTTTTCCCCCATTAAAAAAATGTGGTATAGTTTATATACAGTGAAATTCTCAGATCTTAAGCATACCATTCAGTATGTTTTACTGAATGCATATCAAGGCACAGAACTTTTATAGACCACTCCAGAAAGTTCCCTTATGCCACTTTCTCATTATTTCTTCCTCCTTTGCCCCAGAAGAAGCAGCCACTCATCTGATTTCTATCACTAAAATGTTAGTCTTGCCTATTTTAGAATTTCATATAACTGAAGTCATTCAGAGTGTCCTTTTATTAGTTGGCTAGTTTATTTCACTCAGGATATTTTTTGAGATTGATCCATGTTGTTTCATGGGTCTGTAGATTATTCCTTTGTATTGGTTACTAGTATTTGACTGTATGATTATACCACAATTTATGTACCCAGTATCCTGATGATAGACATCTGGCTTGTGTCCATATTTGGACTACTATAAATAAAGCTGCTATAAGCATTTGTGTAAAAAGCTTTTTGTAGACAGATATTTTGATTTCTCTTGGGTAAAAAACTAGAAATGGAATTTTTGTGTTATAAGGTACTGTATGTTTAAATTTTTAGGAAATTGCTAAATGGTTTTTCCAAAGTTGTACCATTTTACACTCTTACTAGCAAAGTGTGAGGGTTCTGTATACTCCATATCCTCTCTAATATTTCATATTATCAATCTTTTAAATTTATGGTGGGTGAGTTTTAGTATTTAATGATTTTAATTTGTGTTGTACTGATGACCAATAATATTTAGTATGTTTTTATGTGCTTATTGGCTATTTATATATTTTCTTTTATAAAGTATTTGTTCAATATTTTTGCCTAATTTTTTACTGAGTTGTTTGTCTTTTTGTTATTGAGTTGCAGGAGTTCTTTATATATTCTGGATACAAGTTCTTTGTCAAATATATACTTTGCGAATATTTTCTCTTAGCCTGTGGCTTACCTATTCATTTCCTTTACAGTGTTTTTGATAAGCAGAAACTTTTAACTTGAATGATTCCAAATGATCAAGTTTTTCTTTTATGTTTTATGCTTTTTATTTCTTCTCCAAGAAATGTTGTTCACCTCAAGGTCACAGAGATATTCTCCTATTTCTTCTAATGACTCTATCGTTTTTACTTTCATGTCTATCTTTTGTTCCACCTTGAATTGATTTTTCTGTCTATGGTGTGAGGTAGGGGTCCAGCTGTCTTTTCTTCACTCAGATGTGCAATATGATAATACTTGGAAAATCTAGTAAGCTTTCAAAATCAGAGATAGTCTTAGTTTCTGGCCCACTCTTCTGTGGCTAGTGGGATAGAGAATGTATATAGTTTAGTGACTGTGATTTGGAATCACAATTCTGCCAGTTACTAACTATGTGATGATTGCAAGTTAATAACCTCTCTTTATTTCTTCATCTATAAAATAGCAATAGTATCTGGTCATAAACTTCACATAAATTTTCTATCTATAAAGTAACAATAGTACCTACATTATGGGATTAATAGGAAGATGAAATGAATTTTTACATGTAAAGTACTTGAAAGAGTTCCTGACGCTAACCACTTTATAATATTAGCTATAATATATAATAATGATATATATATAATGAAAAAACTCAATTTCCCCTTTGATCTTTTTTCCTTATCTATTAATAATTCCTTTATTTTTTGCAGCTAAACTTTTTCTTATTGAAGTATAGTTGCTGTACAATATTATATAAGTTACGGGTGTACAATATAGTGACTCACAATTTTTAAAGATTATACTCCATTTATAGTTATTATAAAATGTTGGCTATATTCCCCATGTTGTACAATATATCCTTGTAGCTTATTTTATAGCTAATAGTTTGTATCTCTTAATATCTTACCCCTATAGTGCCCCCTTCCCCTCTCCCCACTGGTAACCACTAGTGTGTTCTCTATGTCTGTGAGTCTGCTTCTTTTCTGTTATGTTCACTAGTTTGTTGTATTTTTAGATTCCACATGTAAGTGATATCATACAGTGTTTGTCTTTTTCTGTGTGGCTTATTTCACTTAGCATAATGCCCTCCAAATCCATCCATGTTGCTGTGACAAAATTTTGCTCTTTCTTATGGCTGAGTAGTATTCCATTGAATAACCTACCATGTCCTCTTTTAAAAAAATTAATTAATTAATTTTAAAATTTTTGGCTGCTTTAGGTCTTCATTGCTGCGCATGGGCTTTTCTCTAGTTACGGTGAGCAGGGGCTACTCTTCGTTGTGGTGTGCAGGCTTCTCGTTGCAGTGGCTTCTATTTGTTGCAGAGCACAGGTTCTAGGCATGTGGGCTTCAGCAGCTGTGACTTGTGGGCTCTCGAGCACAGGCTCAGTAGTTGTGGTGCACGGGCTTAGTCGCTCTGTGGCCTGTGGGATCTTCCCAGACCAGGGCTCAAACCCGTGTCCTCTGCATTGGCAGGTGGATTCTTAACTGCTGTGCCACCAGGGAGGTCTCTACCATGTCCTCTTTATCCATTCATCTGTTGATGGACACTTAGGTTACTTCCATGTCTTGGTTACTATAAATAATGCTGCTATAAACATTGAGGTGCATATATGTTTTTGAATTAGTGTTTTTGTTCTTTTCAGATATATACCCGGAGTAGAATTGCTGGGTCATATTTTAGTTCTAGTGTTAGTTTTTTGAGAAACCTACATACTGTTTTCCACAGTGGCTGCACCAATTTGCATTCCCACCAGTAGTGTACGAGGGTTCCCTTTTCTCCACATCCTCACCAACTTTTGTTATTTGTGTTCTTTTTGATGATAGTCATTCTGACAGGTGTGAGGTGATATCTCATTGTGGTTTTGGTTTGCATTTCCCTGATAATTAGCACTGTTGAACATCTTTTCATGTGCCTGTTGGCCACCTGCATTTCCTCTTCGGAAAAATATCTATTCAGTTCTTCTGCCCAGTTTTTAATTGGGTTGATGTTGAGTTGTATGAGCTGTTTGTATATGTTGGATATTAATCCCTTATCAGTCATATAATTTGTAAATATTTTCTCCGATTCAGTAGGTTTTCTTTTCATTTTTTCAGTGGTTTCCTTTGCTGTGCAAAAGCTTTTAAGTTTAATTAGGTCCCATTTGTTTATTTTTGCTTTTATTTCCTTTACTTTAGGAGGTGGATCCAAAAAAATGTTGCTGTGATATGTCAAAGAGTGTTCTGCCTATGTTTTCCTCTAGGAGTTTTATAGTATTTCATTTTATACTTAGGCCTTTAATCCATTTTGAGTTTGTTTTTGTATATGGTGTTAGAGAATGTTCTAATTTCATTCTTTTACATGTAGATGTCCAGTTTTCCCAGCACCACTTATTGAAGAGACTGTCTTTTCTCCATTATATATTCTTGCCTCCTTTGTCATACATTAATTGACCATAAGTGCGTGGTTTTATTTCTGGGCTCTCTATCCTGTTCCATTGATCTATGTGTCCGTTTTGGTACCAGTACCACAC
Organism: Aethalodelphis obliquidens; assembly: GCF_003676395.1. Classification (NCBI taxonomy): domain Eukaryota; kingdom Metazoa; phylum Chordata; class Mammalia; order Artiodactyla; family Delphinidae; genus Aethalodelphis; species Aethalodelphis obliquidens. The sequence goes on from NW_020837966.1 coordinate 7,751,653, forward strand.
TGTTTCGATTACTGGAGCTTTGTAGTATAGTCTCAAGTCAGGGACCATGATTCCTCCAGCTCTGTTCTTCTTTCTCAAGATTGTTTTGGCTATTTGGGGTCTTTTGTTTTTCCATACAAATTTTAAAACTGTTTATTCTAGTTTCCCCTTGATCTTTTTTATTCCAGACTGGCCATCATTGAGTGCTTACTATGGGGGAACCTGTGTTAGGTACTAGTGATGGCACACTGAACAGGATAGATGTGGTCCCTGCTGTCATGAAGCTTTCAGTTTAATGTGGGAGAAAGGCATTAAGCAAATATCATGAAAAATGGTTTAAAGGAGATGTATAGAGTGTTAGGACAATCTAAAATGCAAAGACCCCATCTGCTTCTGGGGAGTCAGAGAAAGCCTTTTTGAGGAAGTGAAATTTCAAATGGGCCAGAAATGAAGAGTATGGAACAGTCTAATGGGCTGTAATCTCATTAAGAGCAGGAAATAAGTATGCGTATTATTTCTCCCAACATCAAGCTGAGTGATATCCTAGAGAAGATTAAATGCTCTTTGAGAATCTGTAGTGTCATTTAAGGGGAGAGAGGTAAAAAGCAGTGCCTGACAATTAAGTGTTTCCTAAATGAATGATTGAATGAAAGAATGAAACAAATATATTTATTGGGCACTTAAAACACTAGGGAGAAAGGGAGCCAGGGACAGGCAGGTTGGGACTTTGCAGGTTCATTCAGGACCAGTGGCAGTGCCCTCTCACTTCATCTTCACTGATAGGTGGGATATCGTGTCTGGAAGGGCCACCTGTGTCTGAAGTTCATCATCCAGTGTGGGAGAAAATGCAGAAACAAATGGGGGAGTACTGTCAAAGACACCTAACAGATTATTGTCTAATGTTGCTTAGAGAAGGTGGCCCCTGAGCTGGATCTTGAAGTATCCCAGGAGTTCCCTAGGTGAAAACAAGTGGAAAGAACAGAGGGAATGCTTGGCAGAAGTATGAGAGAACATGACATATTGCCTCTCCAGTACCTCATCCTGAGTCTGGCATCTATGAATGCTAGCATCTCTGAATTTAGCTGGACTATTTTGGGGGGTAATTACATTTTTGGTCTGCACCACCTCTTGGGATAAAAAATTTCCATAAGGTTTACATTCATGGTGAAAGACACACTTCCTTTTACTTGTTCCAAATTTCTCTAAGTGCTTCCTAGTTTAATATTCCCTTTCTGTTGCTACATACTTTTCCTTCTTTAGCCTAAATTAAGGCTCAGGCTTCTTAGCGATCCACCTAAAATGTATCATGTAGATATAGATATGTAAAATTAAAAAAAAAACTGGGATACATTTATTAAAGCAGAAAATGAAAATTAGCTTCCTTAAGAAGGAAATAGGAAGTATTTTTGCTTGAAATATTATATATTTAGTTTGTAAAGTTTTATGCAAATTTTTATAAAGTTCAAAAACTAAAGGACAGTTTTATCTCCTGTTTGGAAAATAATCAGTTGTTAAAAGAGTTCAGGCTTAAGAGAAGGGAACTGCTTTATATTTAAATATTTCAATAGATTTGTTTCAAAATGTGTCATTCCAGAAATAATGGTGAAAATCAAGATTACCATGAAGCTTACATGGGATTTTGAGTTAACCACCCTAACTAATTAAGCAAAATTATCCTAATTTATTTATTATGTTAATGATCTGAATTAATTTATAGTAATTTAACATGTTATTACTAAAGATTTATTATGTTTCCTACTAAATGACTTAAGAGCTATAAATCCCATGGTTAAATGTAATTAGTGGAGACATATTTATTGAAAGGGATAATTACATCTGATAAAAGTTCTTCAGTTAGGCTTAATTAAAACAGATTATTCCCCCATAAATGAAAAATAAATATGGTAATTACTGGGTAGCTTTTCATAGCAAAAATGAGTATCTCAGCATTTAAATTTTCTAAAAGGGGTAGGAAAGAAAACTATTTTACTGATTACTTCCCAATAAAGTATGATTAATAATCCCTGGGAAACAGGCGTTTTCGAGGAGTAAACATTTTGCTACTAAATTACTAAAGGAGAAACTCTGCTCAGGAAAATCTATCATTAACTCAGTTCTAAGTGGACTGTGGCTATTTTTGAACATAATGAATTGTGTTTCAAGGAAAATTTTTTTTCTTGTGAAGATTATCTCTAGCTCAGCTAAGTAGCAGTGTCAGGGGAAAAAAATGAGTGTTGACCACTCTGAAAATAAACTTTTCTACCATAACCTGGGCTGGGCATGGTTGTGATGCACAGAATGTGTAGGACCTGAAGTTCATAACATGTTCAGGACATATGAGTGAGTACATATGGAGAGATTACATTGTAAAGTTATGTTTCAGTTACATGTGTGCATGCATATGAAAGTGTAAAACTACATATAGGGCATATTTTAGATTACTTTTATATTTAATTGGTATTTTTTCAATAAAAGCACTATTATTGAAAAATTCTACTTTACCTTTTTAAAACATTTCAGTACCTTATTAGTTCATTGGATCATTCTATCCCCCAGGAACGCAGATGAAGCAGGGGTTATTGGCTTCAAAGAGGCTAATAAGTTCAAGGTCGCATAGTTAATTAGTGGACGAGTTAGGACTTGAATTGATATTTTGACCTTAGTACAACATCCTTTCTCCAATATTGTTAAAGTGTAGAAGTGTCCACGGACATGATGAGAAGATGGAGTTGGCTGCAAGCTGCTGTTAAGTACCAGCTGGTACATGTAAATTTCTCTCTGTAGCATGGCCAGATGGAAAATGTTATGTTCATGGTATGGCTTTAGCATGAAAACAAACGGTAGAATAAACAAGCCTGGTATGGTGGACCCCCTTTAGATCAGAGTAGCCGGAATGACTGTCTGCAGACCAGGTGATCAATGGTATGCAGTGGTCTGCATGTGGACAGTTTTTAGAAGGACGAAGGCAGATCGGTCATCATCTACCACTATCTGCCACTGGGGGGAGCTAAAACTAGGCCCTGGCTGTTCTGACCGTCTCACTCCTAGGCTTTTGCCATGTTTACATATGTGCCTTTCTCTGGAGACCTCAAAGTATTATCACAGACAGTATCGCATTTCTCCTTACAATATCCTTTCGCATTCTATAGAGCTCAGGTGATTTATCAAAGTCAGTAGTATGGCCAATATGTGCTCTGTCCTCCCAGAATTACATAAGTGCGTAAGGACAGGAGCTGAGGAGAAACCTATGCTGCCAGAGCTATAAAACTGAAGGATTTTAAAGGAAGACCTCAAGCAGAAGCTCTCCTCTTTTGTGCATGGCTTTGGGCTTTGAAAGGACTTTTTTGTTCTCCCTCTGCCCCCGGCCCCAAGAATAATTGAATTACTGTTTTAAAATGTATACTGAATGCTTCCCATTAGGCAATTCCATTATAATCAATGTCTACATTAGTTTCAGAGACCTGCTTAATTTATATTGTTGAAAAATGTTGAGTTGTATTGGTCAAAAGCAACTGAAGGACATTTCAAACATTTTCACTAAATTTAGCTGAAGTACCATTATAATAGATCCAAAGGGTGTCTAGATTCTTTGGACATATTGGGAAGTGAGTAATATCATTTGTGGGCCACACAAATGATATTGTGGCCCATATATGGGCCACATTCTGTGACTGTCAAGTCATGTTTTATATAGAGATGTTGACTATATTTATAGAAATGATAACTGGGTCCTTAAGATTTTTAATAGCGTACCTAAAAGTCGTACCAAATAAGACATACACCTGAGGAAAATTCAGTGCATATGAGTGAAAATAAGCAGCTTTCTGACAAAAAAATGTATTTTGAAATTTAAAATGTGATTTAAAAGACTTTAATTACTGCTGAATTATTTGAGGTCCACATACTACATGGGGAAGGCCTGGTAAGTGCTTCGGTGAGAAGTAGCACGCAGGCATACACAACTTCTATCTGAGCAAAGATGCTCTAACCCCCATGCTTATGCCCATGCATCAGGGTTCCATGGCTGCTTCATAAGAAATCTAACTTTATTCATGTAAAAATTATGACAGCTAAATAAGTACAAGAATTTCCATAGGGGTTGTATAATCGTATCATGGTTCAAAGTATGAAATATGGAGCCAGAATGCCTGGATTCAGGTGTGGCTTTGCCCGGTATCAGCTGTCTGTTCTTGGATAGAGTTCCTGAACTCTCTGTGTCTTGTTTCCTTCATTTGCAAAATGTGGGTAATATTAGTGCCTACCTCATAGGGTTGTGTGAAGGTTGAGTAATTTTAGGTCTCATTATTAATCCAAATAGATTTAGGATTCGATTTATTTACATTTGGCTGAGGTCTACATGTTCCTGCAAGCTTTTGTGTTGAGAGATATATGTATACTTTTTGGCCTCACTTAATATAATGTATGCTAAATGATGTGAACAGGGTGATTCAGGAAAGGCTGATTTTGGCTCCAGACTGTATGCATCTAACTGGCATTCATTATTCTGTTACATTACCCTGTTGTTATCCTTGCAGATTTCATTATTCTGTTACATTACCCTACTCTACACATGGCTTTCACTTTGAGGGTGGGCAGAGAAGGATGTGCCCCTGCAAAGTTACTGGTATGAATGATTATTAACAGAAGAAATCTGTGTGCACCAAAAGCTGTCATGTGCTGAGTATCCAAACAAGAGTCCCATTCTTAAATCTATGTTGCTCTCCTGTTTTATATTCATGATTTGCTTTAATATACTTTGATTCTGAATTCCGAAGGATCAATGTCATTATCCTCAAAGTAAATAAAGTATGTCTAATCTACTCTACATTTTCATAGACGATAAATCAATTTTACAAGCCTTGTTCTTTGCATTTGCTCATTGACTTTGTCATCATTAATTTTTCTGTTTCCAGAACATGGTTTGCAACCTAAGGGTACATCAACTTTTCAACTGTTGCCTATAACATTTTACTATTATCTTCCAACTTGACCAAATCATCCACTAGCTAAAAATAGAAATTTCAGGTGAATAGTTTTTCTTCTTTAATCACTAACCCTTTCCTGTAACTGCCTTTACATTCCAAGACATTAGGTAAACCCCATCTCTCCAAGGTAAAAATGCCCAATACTTCTGCATGTTAAGGAACTGATTAGCTATTCATGAGTTTAAAAATGCATTATGCATTAATTTATTTATCTTCTCAAAGTTCAGCTTCTGGCTCTGGGATGCTTTCTCCCCAATCTAATTTCTTTAAAACAAAATCCAAGTACATTGAGTGTGATTGAATATCATTTATTAGGGAATCATGACCTCTTGGTGTTTTTATTTCTTTAAGGTAAAAGTGAGGAGCATGTGGATTCTTTTTAGCTCTGTAGTTCCCTCTACACCAAATATTCCACTTTAAATATGAAATTACTGCAGTAACTTTCCCTGATGTTAATGGTAGAGTGTATGAAGGGGAAAGAATGTGCAATTTGTTAAAAGTAATTCCAACTGTTTTATTGCCTTCCAATCCAAGATAATTGCATATAAAGAAATCCACTTAAATTATTGACATTAATTCACTAACTGGAACTTTAAATAATAATTTCATGAAAAGAAAAATTTAGCAAAGTCCCAGAAATAAACAAGATTTAACAACTTATTAGAACTGTTTCTACATTATTACAAATCAAAATCACATTTCTGTAATTTTGGCAGCAACAATTTTCTTTTTACAGAGTATGGAGTTAAAATATCATGTATAAGATTGGGCTTAGTAACTACATATTTTAGTTCTTATTAAAACAACTACATGGACAAATAGATTTTTCCCCTTGTTTTTGTTCTTTACATGGTCTGTTTCCAGAACTTACAAACTGAAACCTTATCATAGCACATTCATTCCAGAGGAGGAGCCTGTGGTCATTTTTTTTCAATAAATATATAAGTACCTACTATGCTAGTCATTATTCCAGGTGCTGGGATACAGTGCCGAGGATGAGAACTGATTCCTGCCCTCATGGGGTGTACTTGGTAGGAGAGGGAGACAAAAAACTAGTGCATAAAATCATCTCAGCTAGTACAGAGTTCTGTGGAGAAATGAAGCTAGTAATGGGGAATGGAGTGTTGGGGTGGGTGGGCAGGAGGCTTCAGAAGGAGACACCACTGAGGAGATGGCAGTTAAGCCAATAGATGAGAACAGCCAACCACCTGGGGGAGAAGTGTCCCCAGCACTGAGGTGGGGACAGCTTGGTGTGTCTGAGGACTAGGGAAAAGCTAGTGTGGCTGCAGCACAGTGAGAAGGGGGCAGCGGCAGGAGACAGTGTCGGGAAGATCAGCGGGAACCACCACGGGCAGGCCCATGGGAAGGAGTCTGGATTTTATTCTAAGTGTCATGGAAAGGCATTGGGAGTTTTGAGTAGGTTACTGACTCGTGAACTGTTTTATCTTTTACGATCACTCTGGCTTTCAGGTGGAAAATGGAGTTGGCAGGGGAGGAACAAGAATAAAAGCAGGAAGTGTAAGATGGCCCCTGAACAAGAGGCCCGTTGTTGTAATTGTCAGAACTTCTACCCAGTAGCTTCATTTACAGAGGCAACATGGTGTGTGGGGGGGAGGTCTGGGGAGCTGAGTTCTTGACTAATTCTGCCTCATGTTCTCTCTAGACTTTGGGCTTCAGGATGTTGGGCCAGACAGTCCCTTCCGGTTCTAGTATCTTAAGAAGCCTACTCTCAGGACAGCTAGAAATTCCCCCAATGGTGCAGCAGTCTTACTGCCCTGCTCTGGAACACTGAGGGTTCTTAGTTCTGCCGGTGATTTTAGTAGGTCAGTTGTGATGCCACAGAGAAGCAGAAGTGCAGCATACAGCCAGGGTGGGGGCTGGAGAAAACACCCACCAGTTAGTTTCAGAACCAGGTGCAGGAGAAGGTGGAGGTGAGATGGGGCCGATGACCCTTAGGAGCCAGGGTACCATGGAGGAAAACCATGTCAGAGGATAAGCATGACCTGGCCCCTTTGTCAAGTCTGGGGCTCTCAGAGAAGCAGGAGCCAGAGATGGAGACAGGCTCAGAGGCGTTGAATCTAAGACAGGGTCACCTCAGTGACCAGCAAGAAACATGATTCCTCCGAGGACACGGAGTTCTGTCTATAGAGAGAGTGGCTTTGAGCTTCTGGTCTGACTTCATTTCATAGTAACAGGCATTGCCCAGAAAAGCTGGAAAATGTTTGGAACCTAGAACCTAGAACCTACTTCTGATCTCCAAGCAAGGGCCACTTAACTGCAGAGTGTAAGAATACTCTTGACCCTAGGATGGGCAGGAGGTGACATGGATCAAGCCTGCTTTAATGTTATGCTTGCCTTGATCATGTGCCTCTGTTCTCCAAAAGGAGCAACTGTTCCACTTAGGCTGACTAGTTCCTGCCAGGCAGAAACGGTGAACTGGCTAATTTGTGAATCTCAAAACCTTTCATTGGTTCCTGACACACAAAGTACTGGCTGCCTGAATGAACCACCATGTTCAGTGTAACCAAGCTTCAGTCTCTACTCCAGCTGCTAATGCAAGTGTGTGTTTTATTCTTGTATCTCAATCCTATCACGAATATCTGTCTGCAACACTTCTCTTCTTCAAGATTTAGTTCCAGCTCAGGTCTGACCATCTTTCTTGCCCTAACCCTCCTTTCAGTGAGTGAATCACAGTGATGGGTTCCCGGATAATCCTGACACCCTGTCACCTCGCGTTTTCTCTCCCTTCCCTCACCTTCCTCCTGACCAGCAGACCTATCTGACAGTTTCCTCTCTAACCTCATCAGGAGCACTGCAGGTACCTGACAGGTCCTATGAGTCTCCTTGCCCTCTGGGTCTGCAAATGTCTGACCTGACTCACAGTTAGTCCAGCCTCTGGTCCATCAAGTCCATTCTAATGGGACACAGTCTAAAACAGTAAATTCAGTAATAGGGTCATAACTTTTAAATTGACATTTCTGTTCAGGCTCCCATAGGGAAGTGACCCTGTAAATGAACAATTTTCTTCCGTCCACATTCACTACCCAAGATTGATCAATCATATTTATTTTCAACATTAACAAATCTTTTCAAATGGAAGCATCAAAATTCACAACTGAGCTCTGTTCTATGGCCCATGGTCTGTGCAGAAAAGAATTTCATGTGAAGAAATTCCGAGGCCAATTTTTAGAATAGGTCAACGCATAAAATTTCAAGACACATTCATTTCTGAGACTAGGAAGAGGATAGAAAAATAAAGAACAAGATACAGTTCTCACTGAAGGTACTCTCTTGAACTGGCCCATGAGAAAATATTTAACCTGTTGAATAGCAGTGGAAGAACAGGGCAGGGAATGAATAAATGGCCAGGGCCGTGGAAAACCAGGTAGCTGTTTAAACATTCAGAAGAAGATCTCATTCAATTTAGCAAGCTCATGGAATGGTCAAGGGCTTGAGCTTTGGAGACTGACTTTCTGAGTTCTTATTGCTGCTAGCTGCTAGGTGTGTGACCGTGGACAGCTTACTGAACCTCTCTGTGCCTCAGTTTCCTTGATAATAACTTGGGATGATAATAGTACCTCGTTATCAGGACTATGAGGCTGAAATGAGTCAATCATTGTAAATGTTTAAGCACAGAGAATGGCACAGCAAATGGCCATCTTGGTTATTGTTATCATCCTTACTTTTTTTTTTTTTTTTTTTTTTTTTGCGGTACGCGGGCCCCCCACTGCTGTGGCCTCTCCCGTTGCGGAGCACAAGCTCCGGATGCGCAGGCCCAGCGGCCATGGCCCACGGGCCCAGCCGCTCCGCAGCATGTGGGATCCTCCCGGACCGGGGCATGAACCCGCGTCCCCTGCATCAGCAGGCGGACTCTCAACCACTGCGCCACCAGGGAAGCCCCTATCATCCTTACTTTACTCTCACCATCTCCAGTGATGCCACTCTAGACCGTGCCACAATCACTTGTCACCTGGAGTATGGTATTTGTTGGATAATAATACCGAAACAGACTCCTCATTGGTCATTCAGCATCTGCCCTTGCCTTACTTAAATCCTTTCTCCTCAGCATGGCCCAAGTTACCTTTCATGAAAGATCTTGATATGTCACTTCCAGATGAAAACGCTTATAGTAGTTAGTTGCCCACAACTCTAGGATCAAGTCTGTATTCCTTCATCAAGTGGTGTTATTATTTAAAGGAACTGATCTATACTCAACTTCATGGTCCTAATCACAATCTCCATGAACTTATTAACATGTGATCATTTAATATCTATCTATGACCTACATGATCTAGTGGGGGAAGAGTTTTCTGTTCCATCTCTAGTATCTCGCACAGTGCCTGCCATGTGGTAGGTGCTCAGTAAATATTTGTTGAGATACCCACTAAGTATAAAGAAGATTTGTTGAATGAATGGATGTCACCAGCTATAGATAGAGTATAGGAAATAACTCTGATACCATGGAAATTTCCCTTATGGTTGTGTCTCACAGAGTTTTGATGTAAACTCTTATTTTAATTCTCTTTAATGTCACAAGTGGGGGTGGAATGGAGAATAAAGAGATATCAGAAAGAAAGCATAATCACAAAAGCAAATTAAACTATTAAAAAGCACAAAATAGTTCTGCTTAAAATTTAAAGGATATGATTTTAAGAATCTAGTGTTTTTTCTTTCTTTTTTTGCCAAGTTTCTAATGTATTTTATATTTCAAGTCACCCAGTGATGTTTTATGGTGAAAGTGTTTTATTTTTCTACATTTTAAAAAAAGCTTCAGAGTCTACATAGCTTTCCCTCAAATATAAGTCTATGCTCAGCATAAGTAGGGGAAAACATCTAGACCAAATTATTTTTCTTACAACACCAGGAACCGGTACCCTCTTCCTAGAGATTATATAGATTTCCCAATTTTGTCTTATACTTTGGGGTTTTGTCTAAACAAATAAGTGGTATCCACTAATTCATCTATTCACTTGTTCATTTATCCAAAAAAGATTTACTAAGTTCCTAACGGGCCAACCACCATGTTAGGTTGGGCTAACCTTGTGCTTAAGGTGCAAAGCAGATCTTAACGGGCGACCCATACTTGCTGGTAACTTTTTAAGTAGCAACCTTTTTGCTGTAAATTCAAAATACACAACAGCTGTTAAAGCCCCTGTTCACTCTTAATATTTTTAAGCTTAAATTGACCACACTACTCAGTGTGTGTCTGTGTGTGAACGTGAGTGCATCTGTGTAAATGTGAGTGTATGTTGAACTAGATGTATTTCCCTCTTTGAACTAGAAATATTTATGAGGTACACTGCTTAGCAGTGTCACTGGTGACTGCGTTGTCCAGAGTAGCATAAAGTACAGCTGTTGCCCTTCCCGTTGAATAATTTTCTAAGAAAAAGAGCTGACTCAGTTTCTTTCAGCTATATTTCTTTGGACACAGATATGCTGAAATCCAAGATTTTGTAAGTTGAAAGAGTGGGCAAATTATTTGCTCTTATCTTTAGTACTTTAGAAAATCTTCAAGTGCATAATACAGGCCTCTGATCCAGAATAAATGTATCATCTCGGTGTTACAGCTGTTTCTAGACTACTCCCTCAGTCTTGACTCTTGATGACTTCAGGCGGTGCTGAGCTGAACTATCCCCTTGCTAGTGAGAGGGTTTCTTGCTTAAACACATGGTGGAAATTGTCAAATTTCCTTCTCCCTAAATAACCTAATCCTATGCCCTGACCTAACTTAAACAGTGGTAGAATTTTGCTGAAGCACAAGGTTTGACCAACAGCCAAAATAGATAATGGGCATCCCCTGGGGAGTGTTATGGGTGAAGAAGTTGAGGAAGATAATTTTCAGTAAGTGAAGCTGTGGATGTGGATTAGCCCACTTGCATTTCAACTCACCAACACAATCAAGTGGCAGAAAAGAGCAGAGCTCAGGGGTTGCCAGTCTTCAGCATCCCCAAGAATCTCCTGTGGAACTTGTTGTTTCAGGTCATCAGTGGCATCATCACCGCGCCCCCTGCCCAAAGACACATCCAGAGTCAGGGCTAGGAGCCAGGACTCTGTTAGGTGAGCAAGCATCCCAGGATACAGTAACTTAATACCAGTACTGGCAGTGGGGTCTTTCCTAAAGGTAGTTTATTTTATTATGTGCATTTATATTACAATGTATATATTATACATTTATCATATATAAAATATTTCCCTCTTTGCTTTGGCTGCCAGGAAACTGAAGAGAGTAACGGGAGTACCTCCCATTCACTTCTTATTTTAACGCTATCTCATTTGAGTTAATGAGAGACAGTACAGCAGAACGGTTAAGAGTATGGACAGTAGAGCCAGACCCGCAGCTCCAAATACTGACTTTATCACAACTGGTTTGTGACCTTAGACATCTCATTACACTTTCTGTGCCTCACTTTTCAAATTAGTGAAACTGGAATAGGAGTCAAGAATCACAGAATCCTTGTCAGAATGAAATGAAGTAATATGTGCAGAGTGCCTGGCACATGGTTATCACCCGTGTATATATTTATTTTTATTACATTTGTGTTGTTATTTACTCCTCACAACAATTCTATGACACGCCTCTCCTAAGCATAGGGGTAGAAAAAAACTGTAATTCAAAAAGGGTTGGTAACTTGCCTAAATTTTCCCATTAAGTTATCTGAACCCTGTCTGTCTGAATCCAAATCTTTTGACCGTTCCAACAGATCACAGTGTTTCCTGTGCTGTCAGAGATAAAGTTAATGTGTATGCCCCCATCTTAGCCAATGTTGTGGTAATATTTATAGTTCTGCTCTCTTGGTATAGTTTTTAATATCTCCTATCCATTTTCTTTTATTAATTAATTAATTTTTATTGGAGTAAAATTGCTTTACAATGTTGTGTTAGTTTCTGCTGTACAATGAAGTGAATCAGCTATACGTATACATATACCCCCTCCCTCTTGGACCTCCCTCCCTGCCCCCCGCATCTAGGTCATCACGGAGCACCGAGCTGAGCTCCCTGTGCTATGCAGCAGGTTCCCACTATTTTTGATTGCATTATCTTATACATCTCTCATTGTAAGTTGCCTCAGATATTTTTTTGAAAATAGGCATAGAATAATTTTCAAATAAAATAAATATATCATGGCAAATATTCAGCATATGGGTCTGTTGCCTGAGAAAGTGGACACGTAAGTGCGTTAAGACTGACAGTAAAATTTGTGTGATTGGATTTGAGACCAAGGCAAGCATGCTGGTATTTCTGGAGGAGCTCCTCTCTATAGAGAACTAAGAAAAGCAGTTAATGAGTAAATCCATTGTCATCTGTTTTCATTGTACTGGATTTACCAATAAAATTCTATAAATTATATAGAATGACCACAATATATAAATCCAAAGAATAAGAAGCTGTATTTTTCTTGATGGTCTGTGGCAAAAATTGGTGGCACAAACTGTGCTTCGGCCAAATTGATAATTGGTTGGAACTTGGATATTGATTGAGTCTAGTTCCTGCAGAGATTTTCTGCCCTTACAAAGTAAGGAAAGTAGGTCAAAGATGATAGCATGGCTGGAATGCATAACAAGTTGATGAAAAGTAGACGCTAAAATGATTTAGCACAGACTGTGGTAAGAACAAGCTTACCAGTTCAAAATGCGTGGAATGTCTGATTTAGTATCATCGTCCCTATTGTCTTTTTTTTCTTGTTTTCTTTCTTTTTTTTTTTAACATCTTTATTGGAGTATAATTGCTTTACAATGGTGTGTTAGTTTCTACTTTACAACAAAGTGAATCTGCTATACATATACATATATCCCCATATCTCCTCCCTCTTGCGTCTCCCTCCCACCCTCCCTATCCCACCCCTTTAGGTGGTCACAAAGCACCGAGCTGATCTCCCTGTGTTATGTGGCTGCTTCCCACTAGCTATTTTACATTTGGTACTGTATATATATGTCCATGCCAATCTCGCACTTTGTTCCAACCTACCCTTTCCCCTCCCCATGTCCTCAAGCCCATTCTCTACGTCTGCATCTTTATTCCTGTCCTGCCCCTACGTTCTTCAGAACCTTTTTTTTTTTTTCAATTCCATATGTATGTGTTAGCATATGGTATTTGTTTTTCTCTTTCTGACTTACTTCACTCTGTATGACAGACTCTAGGTCCATCCACCTCACAACAAATAACTCAATTTCATTACTTTGTATGGCTGAGTAATATTCCATTGTATATATGTGCCACATCTTCTTTATCCATTCATCTGCCAGTGGACACTTAGGTTGCTTCCATGTCCTGGCTATTGTAAATAGAGCTGCAATGAACACTGTGGTAGATGACTCTTTGAATTATGGTTTCCTCAGGGTATATGCCCAGTAGTGGGATTGCTGGGTCGTATGGTAGTTCTATTTTTAGTTTTTTAAGGAACCTCCATACTGTTCTCCATAGTGGCTGTATCAATTTACATTCCCACCAACAGTGCAAGAGGGTTCCCTTTTCTCCACACTCTCTCCAGCATTTATTGTTTGTAGATTTTGTGATGATGGCCATTCTGACTGGTGTGAGGTGATACCTCATTGTAGTTTTGATTTGCATTTCTCTAATGTTTAGTGATGTTGAGCATCCTTTCATGTTGGCAGATTGTTGGCAATCTGTATATGTTCTTTGGAGAAATGTCTGTTTAGGTCTTCTGCCCATTTTTGGATTGGGTTGTTTACTTTTTGATATTGAGCTGCATGAGCTGCTTGTAAATTTTGGAGATTAATCATTTGTCAGTTGCTTCATTTGCAAATATTTTCTTCCATTCTGAGGGTTGTCTTTTCATCTTGTTTACGGTTTCCTTTGCTGTGCAAAAGCTTTTGAGTTTCATTAGGTCCCATTTGTTTATTTTTATTTCCATTTCTCTAGGAGGTGGGTCAAAAAGGGTCTTGCCGTGATTTATGTCATAGACTGTTCTGCCTATGTTTTCCTCTAAGAGTTTTATAGTGTCTGGCCTTATTACATTTAGGCCTTTAATCCATTTTGAGTTTATTTTTGTGTATGGTGTTAGGGAATGTTCTAATTTCATTCTTTTACATGTAGCTGTCCAGTTTTTCCAGCACCACTTATTGAAGAGGCTGTCTTCTCTCCATTGTATTTTCTTGCCTCGTTTATCAAAAATAAGGTGACCATATGTGTGTGGGTTTATCTCTGGGCTTTCTATCCTGTTCCATTGATCTATATTTCTGTTTTTGTGCCAGTATCATACTGTCTTGATTACTGTAGCTTTGTAGTATAGTCTGAAGTCAGGGAGCCTGATTCCTCCAGCTCTGTTTTTATTTCTGAAGATTGCTTTGGCTATTTGGGGTCTTTTGTGTTTGCATACAAATTATGAGCTTTTTTGTTCTAGTTCTGTGAAAAATGCCATTGGTAGTTTGATAGGGATTGCATTGAATCTGTAGATTGCTTGGGGTAGTATAGTCATTTTCAAGTGTTGATTCTTCCAATCCAAGAACATGGTATATCTCTCCATCTGTTTGTATCATCTTTAATTTATTTCATCAGTGTCTTATAGTTTTCTGCATACAGGTTTTTTGTCTCCTTAGGCAGGTTTATTCCTAGGTATTTTACTCATTTTGCTGCAGTGGTAAAGGGGAGTGTTTCCTTAACTTCTCTTTCAAATTTTTCATCATTAGTGTATAGGAGTGCAAGAGATTTCTGTGCTTTAATTTTGTATCCTGCTACTTTACCAAATTCATTGATTAGCTCTAGTAGTTTTCTGGTAGTGTCTTTAGGATTCTCTCTATATAGTATCATGTCACCTGCAAACAGTGACAGCTTTACTTCTTCTTTTCCAATTTGGATTCCTTTTATTTCTTTTTCTTCTCTGATTGCTGTGGCTAAAACTTCCAAACCTATGTTCAATAATAGTGGTGAGAGTGGGCAACCTTGTTTTTTTCCCGATCTTAGTGGAAATGGTTTCAGTTTTTCACCACTGAGAGTGATGTTGGGTGTGGGTTTGTCATATATGGTCTTTATTATGTTGAGGTAAGTTCTCTCTATGCCTACTTTCTGGAGGTTTTTTTTTAATCATAAATGGGTGTTGACATTTGTCGAAAGCTTTTTCTGCATCTATTGAAATGATCATATGGTTTTTATCCTTCAATATCTTAATATGGTTTATCACATCAATTGATTTGCATACATTGAAGAATCCTTGCATTCCTGGGATAAACCCCACTTGATCGTGGTGTATGACCCTTTTAATGTGCTCTTGGATTCTGTTTGCTAGTATTTTTTTGAGGATGTTTGCATCTATGTTCATCAGTGATATTAGCCTGTAGTTTTCTTTCTTTGCGACATCTTTGTCTGGTTTTGGTATCAGGATGATGGTGGCCTCATAGAATGATTTTGGGAGTGTTCCTCCCTCTCCTATATTTTGGAAGAGTTTGAGAAGGATAGGTGTTAGCTCTTCTCTAAATGTTTGATAGAATTCGCCTGTGAAGCCGTCTGGTCCTGGGCTTTTGTTTGTTGGAAGATTTTTAATCACAGTCTTAATTTCAGTGCTTGTGATTGGTCTGTTTATATTTTCTGTTTCTTCCTGGTTCAGTCTCAGAAGGTTGTGCTCTTTTAAGAATGTATCTATTTCTTCTAGGTTGTCCATTTTATTGGCATGTAGTTGCTTCTAGTAATCCCTCATGATCCTTTGTATTTCTGCAGTGTCAGTTGTTACTTCTTTTTCATTTCTAATTCTATTGATTTGAGTCTTCTCCCTTTTTTCTGGATGAGTCTGGCTAATGGTTTATCAATTTTGTTTATCTTCTTAGAGAACCAGCTTTTAATTTTATTGATCTTTGCTATCATTTACTTCATTGCTTTTTCATTTATTTCTGATCTGATCTTTATGATTTCTTTCTTTCTGCTAACTTTGGAGTTTTTTGTTCTTCTTTCTCTAATTGCTTTAGGGGTAAGTTTAGGTTGTTTATTTGAGATGTTTCTTCTTTCTTGAGGTAGGATTGTATTGCTATAAACTTCCCTCTTAGAATTGTTTTTGCTGCATCCCATAGGTTTTGGATCATCATGTTTTCATTGTCATTTGTTTCTAGGTATTTTGTGATTTCCTCTTTAATTTCTTGAGTGATCTCTTGGTTATTTAGTAGTATATTGTTTATCCTCCATGTATTTGTATTTTTTACAGATTTTTCCCTGTTTTTGATATCTAGTCTCATAGCATTGTGGTCAGAAAAGATATTCGATATGATTTCAATTTTCTTAAATTTACTGAGGCTTGAGTTATGACCCAAGATACGATCTATCCTTGAAAATATTCATGAGCACTTGAGAAGAAAGTGTATATTGTGTTATTTTTTTGTGGAATGTCCTATAAATATCAATTAAGTCCACCTTGTTTAATGTATCATTTAAAGCTTGTGTTTCCTTATTTATTTTCAGTTTGGATGATCTGTTCATTGGTGAAAGTGGTGTGTTAAAGTCCCCTACTATGATTGTGTTACTGTCGATTTCCCCTTTTATGTTTGTTAGCATTTGCCTTATGTATTGAGGTGCTCCTATGTTGCATGCATAAATATTTACAATTGTTATATCTTCTTCTTGGATCGATCCCTTGATCATTATGTAGTGTCCTTCTTTGTCTCTTCTAATAGTCTTTATTTTAAAGTCTATTTTGTCTGATATGAGAATTGCTACTCCAGGTTTCTTTTGATTTCCATTTGCATGGAATCTCTTTTTCTATCCCCTCACTTTCAGTCTGTATGTGTCCCTAGGTCTGAAGTGGGTCTCTTGTAGACAGCATATATACAGGTCTTGTTTTTGTATCCATTCAGCCGGTCTATGTCTTTTGGTGGGAGCATTTAATCCATTTACATTTAAGGGAATTATCGATATGTATGTTCCTATTACCATTTTCTTAATTGTTTTTGGTTTGTTATTGTAGGTTTTTTCCTTCTGTTGTGTTTTCTGCCTAGAGAAGTTTCTTTAGTGTTTGTTGTAAAGCTGGTATGGTGGTGCTGAATTCTCTTAGCTTTTGCTTGTCTGTAAAGGTTTTAATTTCTCTGTCAAATCTGAATGAGATCCTTGCTGGGTAGAGTAATCTTCGTCGTAGGTTCTTCCCTTTCATCACTTTAAATATGTCCACTCCCTTCTGGCTTGCAGAGTTTCTGCTGAAAGATCAGCTGTTAACCTTATGGGAGTTCCCTTGTATGTTATTTGTTGTTTTTCCCTTGCTGCTTTTAATATTTTTTTCTCTGTGTTTAATTTTTGATAGTTTGATTAATATGTGTCTTGGCATGTTTCTCCTTAGGTTTATCCTGTATGGGACTCTCTGTTCTTCCTGGACTTGATTAACTGTTTCCTTTTCCGTATTAGGCAAGTTTTCAGCTATAATCTATTCAAATATTTTGTCAGTCCCTTTCTTTATCTCTTCTTCTTCCGGGACCCCTATAATGCGAATGTTGGTGCATTTAATGTTGTCCCAGAGGTCTCTGAGACTATCCTCAATTCTTTTCATTCTTTTTTCTTTATTCTGCTCTGCATATTTCCACTATTTTATCTTCCAGGTCACTTATTTGTTCTTCCACCTCAGTTATTCTGCTATTGATTCCTTCTAGAGACTTTTTCATTTCATTTATTGTGTTGTTCATCATTGTTTGTTTGCTCTTCAGTTCTTCTCGATCCTTGTTAAACTTTTCTTGTATTTTCTCCATTCTCTTTCCAAGATTTTGGATCATCTTTACTATCATTACTATGAATTCTTTTTCAGATAGACTGCCCATTTCCTCTCCATTTGTTAGGTCTGGTGAGTTTTTACCTTGCTCCTTCATCTGCTGTGTGTTTTTCTGTCTTCTTACCTTGCTTAACTTAACGTGTTTGGCGTCTCTTTTTCACAGGCTGCAGCTTCGTAGTTCCCATTGTTTTTGGTGTCTGCCCCCAGTGGTTGAGGTTGGTTCAGTGGGTTGTGTAGGCTTCCTGGTGGAGGGGATTGGTGCCTGTGTTCTGGAGGATGAGGCTGGATCTTGTCTTTCTGGTGGGCAGGATTGTGTCTGGTGGTGTGTTTTGGGGTGTTTTTGACCTTATTATGATTTTAGGGACCCTCTTCTAATGGTTGGGGTTGTGTTCCTGTCTTGCTAGTTGTTTAGCATAGGGTATTCAGCACTGTAGCTTGCTGGTCATTGAGTGGAGCTGAGTCTTAGCATTGAGATGGAGATCTCTGGGAGAACGTTTGCTATTTGACATTACATGGAGCCGGGAGGTCTCTGGTGGACCAATGTCCTGAACTTGGCTCTCCTACCTCAGAGA
>NW_020837966.1:7769982-7875401 GCF_003676395.1 Aethalodelphis obliquidens
GAGAGAGAGAGAGGGAGGGAGGGAGGGAGAGAGAGGAAGGAAAGAAGAAAGAAAAAAAATAAAAGAAAGTTATTAAAATAAAAAATAATTATTAAAAATTTTTAAAAAGTAATTTAAAAAAAAGAAAGGAAGAAGAGAGCAACCAAACCAAAAAACAAATCCGCCAATGATAACAAGTGCTAAAAACTATACTAAAAACAAACAAAAAGCGGACACACAGAACCCTAGGACAAATGGTAAAAGCAAGGCTATACAGACAAAATCACACAAAGAAGCATACACATACACACTCACAAAAAGAGAAAAAGAAAAAAATTATATATATATATCATTGCTCTCAAAGTCCAGTGCCTCAATTTGGGGATGATTTGTTGTCTGTTCAGGTATTCCAGAGATGCAGGGTACATCCAGTTGATTATGGAGATATAATCCGCTGCCCCTGAGGCTGCTGGGAGAGATTTCCCTTTCTCTTCTTTGTTCGCACAGCTCCTGGGATTCAGCTTTGGATTTGGCCCCGCCTCTTCGTGTAGGTCACCTCAGGGCATCTGTTCTTTGCTCAGACAGGACGGGGTTAAAGTAGCAGCTGATTGGGGGGGGGGGGGCTCTGGCTCACTCAGGCCGGGGGTAGGGAAGGGTACAGAGTACGGGGCGAGCCTGTGGCGGAAGAGGCCAGCATGATATTGCACCAGCCTGAGGCACGCCATGTTTTCTCCTGGGGAAGTTGTCCCTGGATCATGGGACCCTGGCAGTGGCGGGCTGCACAGGCTCCCGGGAGGGGAGGTGTGGAGAGTGACCTGTGCTTGCCCACAGGCTTCTTGGTGGAGGCAGCAGCAGCCTTAGCGTCTCATGCCCATCTCTGGTGTCCACACTGATAGCTGCGACTCGCGCCCGTCTCTGGAGCTCGTTTAGGCGGTGCTCTGAATCCCCTCTCCTCGCGCACCCTGAAACAATGGTCTCTTGCCTCTTGGGCAGGTCCAGACTTTTTCCTGGACTCCCTCCCGTCTAGCTGTAGTGCACTAGCCCCCTTCAGGCTGTGTTCATGCAGCCAACCCCAGTCCTCTCCCTGGGATCTGACCTCCAAAGCCTGAGCCTCAGCTCCCTGCCCCAGCCCGCCCCAGTGGGTGAGCAGACAAGCCTCTCGGGCTGGTGAGTGCCGGTCAGCACTGATCCTCTGTGCGGGAATCTCTCTGCTTTGCCCTCTGCACCCCTGTTGCTGCGCTCTCCTCCTTGGCTCCAAAGCACCCACCCTCTGCCACCCGCAGTCTCCACCCGCAAAGGGGCTTCCTAGTGTGTGGAAACCTTTCCTCCTTCATGGCTCCCTCCCACTGGTGCAGGTCCCGTCCCTATTCTTTCATCTCTGTTTATTCTTTTTTCTTTTGCCCTACCCAGGTACGTGGGGACTTTCTTGCCTTTTGGGAGGTCTGAGGTCTTCCGCCAGCGTTCAGTAGGTGTTCTGTAGGAGTTGTTCCACGTGTAGATGTACTTCTGATGTATTTGTGAGGAGGAAGGCGATCTCCATGTCTCACTCCTCTGCCATCTTGGAGGTCTCCCCCCATTGTCTGTAATCCTATGGATAGAGACACACACCAGAAATAATCCCCAGCTCTTTCGATCTTTGTCATGAAGCACACAGTTGTCCATTCCTTGTGGGGATCCTCACCTTTTCTTCTTTTCTGGACAAGAGCTGATTATTTCCTGCAGCTTCAAACCTCAGGAAGCTCTTTTATGAGGTTGTGGAGCTGAAATGCACTTTCTGGGAGTCTGTAAGACTGCAGCCTACACCAGAGGAGCTGGTCTTCCAACAGGACCTCTAAAAACATGGGTCGTTAGAATCACCACAGGAAGTTAGTGTACCTGGTATGCTGTAGCAGTGACCTTTCATGCCAGCCACTCAGTCTCTGAACGACCACTGACCAACAGTGATCTGCAGGCATCTCTCAGGGGTTCTGACAGCTGCTCGAGGTATAGAGTCTGCCTGGGGGATGATACAGACCTCATCCCAGGAAGGAGCTTTCCAACAATCTGTAGAGCTGTCTCTAGTAATTTGGGAAACAGCCCCTTTATTCCAGGGTTGCCATGAACAGGAGCTTCTTAGTCTTAGAACAAATACTTGTGATATGGAACAACAAGGGACTTCTTTGCCACAAAGAACATACGTCTTCTCAGAGCATCACTTTCAGGCCATGGGAATCTCCCTGCCTTCCCCAACCCAATTGCTTAAAATAAACTATTATATTGGATAAACTAGAATTTTTCTGTTTGCTCCATGGGAAGACTTTTCCTTATTTCTCCTTGAAGAAGCTGCATGGAAGTTCCCAAATGCCCTGGAAGAGCCCTCTTCCATTTCAGTATGGCAGAGAGGGTGCTTCTGTGAGACCCTGATGAGGTTACAAATTTTAAATTGGACACAACCTAATTAATAAACAATGAGGCAATGGTTTTATGTTGTGGATAAATATTAAGTAGTATAATATTATATCAACAAAACAGAACAGAAAATCATAGCGCACATTCTTGAGTTTCTAAGAAGCTTGGAAGAAAACAATAAAAATGTATTCAGCACTTAACTATGTGCGAGGAATGATACTAAATCCTTTCTACACATTATCTCATTTAGTACTTGAAACAAAGCCTACGGGAAATGTGCTATTATTATCTTTATTCTACAGATTAGGAAGCTAAGACTTAAAGAGATTAAGCAATTTGCACAGAATTATTGTATTAGTTAGCTTCTGCTAACTAATGAAATAAAGTGTTTTAAAACAGCAAACATTTACTATTTGCCATAATTCTGTGGCTTGACTGCAATTCTTCTGGACTCAGTAACCTGGCCAGGGCTGAATGGTCAAGGATGGCCTCTCTCCCATCTCTGGGCCTTCACTGGGACAATGGGACAGCTGGGCCTCGCCCCATGTGGTCACTTATCCTCCAGGAAGCTAACCCAGGCTTGTTCACACGGTGGTGGAGGAGTTCCCGGTCACAAGAGTGGCCGAAACCAAATACCCAAGCATTTTTCGAGTTTCTGCTGGTGTCATGTTTGATAACATCCCACTGGTTAAATGAAATAAGCCATGTTGGGCCAACGGGTGGGGAAATAGATTCCACCTCTTGACTGCAAGAGTGGCATAGTCACATTGCAAGGGGGCTTGCATACAGGAATGGGAAAAATTTGTGGCCGTTTGCAATCTATCCTAGTCACAAATTCAGTAAGTGGCCAGAAAGGTATTGGAATCTAGGTATCTCACTGCAGAGTCACACTACACTACTGGAACATGTGATGATGATCTTCTTTGGATATCTTGATGCTTGGGATTTTTTTTTTCAGTTTTATATAATGAATATGAATTACTCTGAGAATTAATGTAACTTAAAAAACCTAGTATGAATGCATTTAGATAATCTAGGCACTTTGAATAAAAGACTAATATCACAGGCACCTCACCTTAACATTTTGTAGCACGTCTCCTGGTTTTCCAACCTCTGAGGTGTCCACAGAGTTGACTCAGACTCTTAGAAGTTACTATAAATTATGACATAGTGACTTACGTGAACTCTGTCAGAAACAGCAGAGAAGCAGCTCTTTGATTCCCACCGAAGTTTCTCATGTGAGCCAAACCCATGTCATCTGAGCTGCTTTCTACCATAACTATCCTGGCACCACAGGAATGCCAAGAAATAGCCAAAGAACCTGAAAGGTTGCGACTAACTGCCTTCTGTCTCCACTAAGCTCTGGGAGGCTGGGTTTAGAAACAGCTTTATGCTGATTCTTCAAGTTGTGTGCAGTTAAAATGTTTTATAAACAAAAGTGGTGGATTCATACATTTATTCATTCTTTCTTCAGATTTTTTTTTTGCGGTACTTGGGCCTCTCACTGTTGTGGCCTCTCCCCTTGCGGAGCACAGGCTCCGGACACGCAGGCCCAGCCGCCATGGCTCACGGGCCCAGCCGCTCTGCGGCACGTGGGATCCTCCCGGACTGGGGCACGAACCCGCGTCCCCTGCATCGGCAGGCGGACTCCCAACCACTGCGCCACCAGGGAAGCCTCCTTCTTCAGATTTTTATTGAGTGCCCACCATGTGCTGGCACTTGGCTGGGAGCTGAGGATGCAGTGGTGAATAAGACAGACAGAATTTCTGACCTCAGAGAGCTTCCATTTGAATGAGGGAAATAGTTAACAAGTCAACAGATAATAGACAAGACAACTGCACAGCTGAATGCAATGAGGTGGAGGGCCACTAAGGCAGCCACTGTGGACTAAGCGGTCAGGGAGCGCCTCTCTGAAGAGAGCACTAGAGCAAGAACCTGAAAGATGAGAATGAGCTGGTCCCATGAAGCACTGGGGATGGGACATTTCAGGGAGAGGGAAAAGCAAATGCAAGGGCCTGGAAGCAGGTAAGGGCTTGTTTGTGTTTTGGAGAAACAGAAAGGAGGAATTGTGCTTCCCTCTTCTCCCTTCTCCACCATGTCTCCGCCTCAGTTGGTGCAATGGCCGTGTAAGAAAACGTAGGACCAAATCAAGCAAAGTTAATCAAAATGTGGCAGACAAAACTATCACTTTTTTGTAGTGAGAAATGCAACTTACTATTCAAAATAGTATTTCTTCACATCTTTGACACTTGTGCCATCAACATCAGTATTCATGAGAAGGGTGATCATTTCTTGATTAAAAATCTAATACCTAAATGTGGTTCTAATATATTAGTGGATGTCTATGGGAGCCATTTTCCATTAACTGGTACTGAATAAATCTGTATGTGATTGTCACTCAGTAATTATCTACAATGAAATCATGTGCTATGAATGCTTAAATTTGAAGCTGGGTAAAAAGCATAAAAATTATAGGTTTTTTTTTTGGTCTTACAAAGCATTAGGATCACTTTACAGAAATTTTCTTAATATAAACATTTTTTTCCAAAGTATGTTTTTGTTGTCTTCCTGCTTCCATAATTATTCTGTACTTTGTTAGTGAAAGGAATGTCTGCCTTATCACTTCTGTTAAACATCTATGTTATTTTTCTTTATTTTTGGCATACAAAATGCCCTTGATTCCACAGATATTTATTGAGCATCACTCTCTGCCCAGCCCTGGGCTAGGTGTTGGGAATACCAAGACAAACAGGACAAAATGTTTATCCTCTTGGACATATCATTTTGTGCCTCTCAGGACAAGCCTTCTAATTACAAAGAGACAGTTTAACATTTGCTACTCCCTAAAACCCTTCAGTATTACAGAACTAGCTCCTACAGCAGTTTATCCCCAACCTTACATGGTACACAGAGAAATATGATTTTACCACCTAGTCTCAGAGACAAAAAATAAAAAGTAAAATGCAAACAAACTCCTGCTGAAACAAAAATTTCTCTCAAACCCAGTCTGCAAAGTGATAGGCCCTGACATAGATGCTGACGGCCAGCACAACAGAAGTCAAGGGTTATTTCAGATGCATGGGAGGGACAAAATGCAGATGGCTCTGCCCACTCCGTCCATATACTAAGCACTCATACTGTGAGTGCGTGTGTGTGTGTGTGTGTGTGTGTGTGTGTGTGTGTGTGTGTGTGTAATGGATTAGACAGCTCTACTGAAAAGAAGTTGCAGGTGTTGACTAGAGCATTAGAGTTTAATGCTCTCAGCCTTAAAGGCATGGTCAGCAACCTAATTTCTGGAACTCTCACATCTCAAGAGATGCAAAAACTAGGCTGCTGAGAGGACTGAACTGCATGACCCATCCCACTTGGGCCCCGGTGGTAAGAAGCTGATCAAGAGCTTCATTATCTATTTGGCAGGTATGGCTGACAGAGGAGCACCCGTTAGCTAGGTTAGCTGGCAGGAGGCTGGGATCTTTGACTCTGGCTTTGTGTGTATGTGTGTGTGTGTGTGTGTGTGTGTGTGTGTGTGTTGCTCAATAAAATTTCTACCTCTGCTAGGCCTGCTGCCAAGAATAATAATAATAAAAAAAAGCAGGCTGAGGAAAATTGCATGTTTGAATGTAAGTATACTGAATAATACTTCTTTGTCTTAAAGATGTTGGGCTATTGCTGTTCATTTTTGCTTGAGGAAATTTCTTGTTTTAGAGGGTTCAGTGTTAAGAGGCAGTATGAGAACATCCAGAATGTGCAATTAAGTAACTCACAAAGCCAGTCAGCAAGAGACAAAATAAACTAGTTTCAAAAGTGTCTTTTACTCAACAGTAAAGTTTGGCCAAACTTTATTATTACAATCAAATGCTCAGTGGTTGCTAGATGGGTAATTTCTATAATTATAGTCCGAAATGGGAAACCTCTCACTGTGGGAGAATCATGAAATCATGGTGAAAGAAAACTGTAGATATTGTGTAGTGAGAGGTGGGATAGTTCTTGATAAAACCTAAAAAAAACTTTAAGGTTATGAACCTTAAAATATTACATTGCGTGAAAGAAGCTGGCACAAAGAAGTACAGTCATCCCTTGATATCTGAGGGGGGATTGGGTCCAAGACCAGCCCTGGGTACTAAAATCTGTGGATTTTCAAAGTCTCATAGTTGGTCCTCCATCCACAGATTCCACATCTGCAGATTCAGTCAACCACAGATCATAAAAATAGTACTGTACGTTATCTGTGGTTTGTTGAATCGGCCAATGTACAACCTGTGGATACCAGGTGACTGTACATACTATACGATTTCAGTTATATGAAGTTCAAGAACAGACAAAATTTATCACTGTTGATAAAAATCAAAGAACTGACTAGAAATGGACATGATGGAACTTTCTAGGATGATGGAAATGCTCTATATCTTGTTCTGGGTGGTGGTTACACGTTAAATCCATGCATTTTAATGCCTATAAATTATGCCTCAGTTCAAAATGAATAAAACTGAACACTTCAGATTTATGCACTTTAATGTATGTAAGTTATACCTCAATTAAAAAATGAATAAAATTATACACACACAAAGATATCTGTGTTAAATAGTCTCAAACCTTGTTTTTCCTGAATTGATCCTCATGCAAACATATTGATCACTTCTGTTTTAAATAGTTCTTTCTTTTACCTGTTTGCCAAATGACAGTTTTATTAAATAAGGATTAAACCTGCATAGTCTCACAGATTTTTCTAATTGTAACTAGTATTGGTGAACTGTGGTTTACATTCTAGGCCCTATTGACTGTTCCTTGTTTAGACAAGATATATTTTAAAACTCTCTAAGGGTTAGTTATTTCTTCTGTACAATAAAGATGATTAAACTTTCCTAAAGACTGTGTAGAAGCAAAAAGATAAGGTACATTATAGTCCTGCTAGTTCAAATGTCATTTCAGATTGTTGGCCTCAGCATCTCTCAAAATTTCAGGCCCCACCCTGGGCCTACTAAATCAGAATCTTTGTTTTAACAGAATGCCAAGGTAATTTGTATGCATACGAAAGTTTTAGAGGCACTGTCTTAAAATACATCGTAAACTATAACATGAGATACAGTATTAGAAATTGTCATCAATGCAGTTTCTACGGTGGAAACATGGCTCAGTGTTTAGCATGTACGTTTCTCCTGTTTTTGCCAGTCTGTTGGGCTGAAACCACTCTGCCGCCATTGTGGTAACATCTTTATGAACCGCGGCCGCCACGAGTTGCTGGTGGAGGCACCTCATAAGTCAGTGTAGGATGCTCTCCTAGGACCGGCCGACGAACTACATTTCCAGCTTCCCAGTATACGATTTCGTGTGGAATCAGTGCGGCCTAAGAGCTATGGGAACGTATACATGCTGTCAGAACACTGACAATTCCTTCAAACTCCAAAAGCAATGAGAGATTTCCACCCTGGAATTTGATTTTCTTCCCCACAAATCTGTTTCTAGCCAAGCTCAGTAAAAGGTGCTGCCCTCCATGCCATCAGTGAAGCCGGCGAGCTTCAGGTCCTCTGACGCCCACCTCTACCCGGTCCATCAGCACGTCCCATCAAGCCCGTCTCCAAATTTCCCTTCAGTCTTCCTGGCTCCCTCCATTTTCACCACCAGCACCACCACCATCTCTTACTTGAACTACTGCCTCCTAGTGGCTCTCCGCTTCCACTGCATACCCTTTCACCATTCAGCACAGCTCAGAGAAAACGTCACATCACTCCCCAGGCGAAACCCTCCCACGTGTTCCTGTTATGTGTAGACTAAGTGTCATACCTCACACGTGCTCCTGGAAGGCCCCACAAGGTCTTGGCAGAATTGGTTCCCGTGTGTCTCAGCAGCTGCCGCTGCTCCTCTTGTTGCTCACTCAGCGTCAGCTTCTTCTACCTCAGGTCCTCAGGTTAGCTTGCCCCGTGCCTGTGTACCTTGCACATGCTTCTCCCTTGCTGAGATCCGTCTCCTTTGAATTCATAGCTCATTTTGGTCCTTCTCATGTCGGTTAATCCCCCACTTCTGTGAGTGCTCTACCTAAAGTAGCCCCCTCTGTCAGCCTGTGTCTCAGCCCTTTGTTTCTTTCCTGCACGGCGCTTTACACAAGTCGTAGCCATTCTGCATATTTGTCTGGTTTTGTTTTATCTCCCCCTTGGGAATAGTAGGGCTCATGTCTATATCGTCCCCTACACTATTGTGTCCCCTGGTGTCCCTCAGTGCCAGGCACATGGCAGGTGCTTAATAGATACTGGTTATGACTAACTGACTGACTACCTGAATGAATAAATGAATGAATGAATGAGTGAATGGATTTATGACCTTATCGCTAAATGGCTGCTTAATTATGTGATGTTGTCTGGAATTTATCTCCAAACAAAGTAAAAAAAAAAAATGCCCACCTCTTAATTCTAAGCTCATCCACACCAGCTTGCTGAATGCATTGTTAAAATTCTCAAAAAGCACTTTTAAAAAAAAGAAAGAAAAGCAGAATTCATTTTTGCAGAGCTTTTTTGCTTTGTATCCCTGATCCTCCCATGACCTCATCTTGCTTTCGGAAGGGGCGGTTCCCTTGCAGTAGTTTCATCAATCTTTTGTCCCTGGCCCCCTGCTGTTGGTGACCTCAGGAAAAGCAAGCACGACATCACCTTTAATTAGCAGGAGAGGAGCCTGCCTGATATACACAGCACCTTAGAAACAAGGAACAGAAAAATGTAAGGCAGGACCAGGTTCATGGGAAGGAACTAGGAAATGAAAAAGAATAATTATCCTGTTATAACATAATGTTGTTAATCTGTATTGCCCATTATCATCTAGAGTGTCTCGCCTATTGAAGTATGTGAGCTGTGGAGCTCCTCTTTGCTTCAGCAGTGTAGCTAATGTTAGGGACTGGCTTCCCATCCATCATAATAATTAGTATGTCATAATTTTCTGCCCTTCTTGACTCTGCAGTAAAGAGATAGAAGAGGCATTTAAAGTTACTCAGGAATTGTTCACTAAATCTCCTCCCGGTTCTTTATGGGGATGGGTAGCTGTATTTCTGCCCTATTTATTTTATGTTTGGCCTGTGATAATGAAGTATATTTCATCTGGAAGCATATAGCTTTAATTTTCATGTTCTACGTGGAAACATCTCACGGTGTCATTTTGTTTTAGCTGTACGGTATATAGAGAGCCCACGCTTCTTTCTGAACTCACCCGTCACCCACCACAGTTAATTCTAGTTTCAAAACCAACATTATGGTTTTATGAGCTGACTACATAATAACACGTACTGGTTCTACAGTCCTTTAGAGTCTACAAAGTGCTCTCCTTGTTTTACCCCTTAATTCTCGCAACTGCCCGGGGATGTAGGAAAGGCAGGGATTATCCACATGCTCCTTTTTACAGAATGAGGAGCAGAAAGGTCAACTGACTTGACTAAGAGCCAGGACTTGAATCCAGGTTCTCTAATTATAAATTATGGGTCTTCTCTATTACTCTGGCAATATCTCCTTCTGCTCCGGAGTATGCTTCTGCTGAAATGGAGAAGGAAATTTTCATTTATGCTTTCTTTCCCTCAGCATTGTGAACAGGATAAGCTTTCCCTCTTCTGGTAGATAAAGGGAAAGGATGTTTGTATAAAAATGTAGAGCTGGGCTTCCCTGGTGGCGCAGTGGTTGAGAGTCCGCCTGCCGATGCAGGGGACACGGGTTCGTGCCCCGGTCCGGGAAGATCCCACGTGCCGCAGAGTGGCTGGGCCCGTGAGCCATGGCCACTGAGCCTGCGCGTCCGGAGCCTGTGCTCCGCAATGGGAGAGGCCACAACAGTGAGAGGCCCGCGTACCGCAAAAAAAAAAATTGTAGAGCTTAAAAGGAATTTTTGGCCTAGGGCAGGGGTTCTCAAAGTGTGGTCTCCAGACCAGCAGCCTCAGCAGCTCCAGGAATCTTGTTAGAAGTGTATATTTTCAATCCCCATCTTAGACCTACTGGTCAGAAACTCTGGGGTGAGGCTCAGCAGTCTGCTGCAAGAAGCCCTCCAGGTGATGCTGATATAGGCTAAAGTTTGAGAACTGCAGTCTAGGGAAAAGATGGGGAAACACAGGAAGGATAGAGAAGAGAGAAATGACATCGTGTCCTACGGGGAGGAAAACCCTCTTAGGTTCAATATCAGGGCCATGTAAATTCAACTGACAAAAGTAGATGAACAGGATAAAATTTATATAATTTGTATTTGATGTTAACATTTTGTGTGTATATGTAAGGGTCTCATAGAAAAAGACATGAAAGCCCAGAGAAACAGTTGGGCCTAAGAGCTTATATACTATTTTAACGAAGAGCCATAAATTTGTGGAGAGGTGACAAGACGAAGGAAAAGAGTTTGGGCTTCTAGGGACAGTAAGTTGTGGGAAAGTAAATATATGGGAGAAACTAATGGAAGGTAAGATTTCAGTAATATTTGTTTATGCAGAATCAAGTAAATGCTGCCTCCAGTAATAAAAGTTGTCTCCTCTTCCTGGTGTGGGAGAGGGGAGTGGACTCACCTTCACAAAAGGACATTTATACCCTGCTTTTAGACAGAAAGGGGGAGGGCAGAGAGCTTTTCTTGCATCTGCTGTTTCTCAATCACTTTCAGTTCAAAATAACTCTTATGCCAAAGTGGCATATCTGGGGATGGCATATTCTGACCCCGTTCCATACCAAGGGCACAGAGTCTAGAGCCAGACTGCTGGGTTTATATTGCAGTCTTGCTTCATTCACAAAGTATTTACTGAACATTTACTATGTGCCAGGCACTGTGCAGAAGCTTGGGATATAGCAGGGGAAAAAAACCAAAGATCTCTGTCCTCGTGGACCAGACGTTCTGCCTTACTCCAGTTGACTGAGTGCTCTAAGGCACAAAGTACTTCCCCTCTCTGTCCCCTGATCCCTGGCCTGTAAAGGGAGAATACCAATTGTGCCTAACTCACAGGGACTTTGTAAGGATGACACATGAGGCACCCAGTGCCCAGCACACACTTAGAACACTGTATGTGCTCGCCTCCTCCTTGATGAGCACAATCTCAGCTGCTCAGTGCTATCAACAAGCTGGCAGTCACACTTCTTGCCAGCTGTCCCAAACTATGATCATAACTCCTAAAGAAATATACCATTTCCTAGAGGTACCAGACTGACACAGATATCACAAAGATGCTTAAAGTGGATGCTCAAAATATTCAACTTATAAATTTCCCGACAATAGATTTCACAAAGAGATGATAGGTGCCTCTTTGTGAGACAGTCAGATTTTGTCATAATTTCTAGTATCACTATGGCAGTATTGGCCCAAATCCTCTGGGAATAAATGTGTTCCTGACACTGCTTCTGAGTCCTCTAACCTGACATTAGTACAGGGCTCAAAGATGAGGAACTTACAGGATGATTTCAAGCAGCACAGGGATTAATTCAAGATGACCTAGATTTAAAGGTCTGGCTGCTCCAGGAGGGCAGAGATGGAGTGAAGAGATGAGCCTTCCTTGGGTTAACTTCAGGTCTGCTCTTCCCCAAATAGAAAATTGTTTGTGCTGTATCCAAAGCCTGGCTCAAATCTCAGCTCCTCTAAGACATGCTCGCATGTCGTATCAGCCTGTGTGAAATTCTCCTGACAGGGGTTTGGTGCCCCTCCCCACCTCCTTTAGCCTTCCCCCCGCAAAGGAGCAGACAAACACAGCTAGCTAGCTATGGGGGAAACAAAGTACTGCATCGCTGTATTTAATGCAGTTCCTTGAAAATCTCTCCCCCCTCCGGACAAGACTGCAGTGAAAGCTGTATTGAAAAGACAGTATAGGCAAAAATCTAATTAGACCACCTATGCCCACTTCCCCAGATAGAAGTATTGAGAATGGTTTTTATTGTGTGGCATGTTTATTGCACGGTATGTTTGTTGGATATGTTGAAGAGAAAGCCAGACAGACACAGAGAGTGAGTGGGTATTTGGACCTCAGAGCAAGAGAGAACAAGAAGGGAGGAAGAAAGGGAGAGAGGGATGAGGAAGGAAAGAAGGTAGAAAGGGAAGGAGGAAGGGAAGACTGGGGGGAAGGAAGGAGAATAGGAAAGTAGGGATGGAAGGAGGGAAAAAGGAAGGAAAAGAGCAAGAAAGAGAAGGAGGAAGGGAAGTATAAAGGAGAGGAAGGAGGCAGGAAGGAAGGGAGGCAGGGGAGATGACCTGGACCTGCAGAGCCAACTCCAAGTCCACATACCCAACCTGCTGCCTGATGGAGAAGGGAAGACAGACCTCCCCAACCCACTGTCTGTCAGTGGGCATGGCTGGCCCCACCTGCTTCTGTGTAGAGCAAGAGGTGGCAGAAGGGTGCATCTTGTGTGAGGACCCCTTTGATTCAGTGTTCCTACCACCTCTGTAATGCAGCCTGATGATTGAAGATCCTCTCCCCATCCTCTGTCCTCTCCTCCCCATGGGACCTTTGCCTCTACCATGGGGACTCAGCCATGTGGACCTTGTGATCCACATACACCTGCACACCTGTATCTTCCCCTAGACTTTGGGATCTTGGATGCTAGGGGCCACCTCTTAGGCACCATTTTATTTCCTACAATGCCTAGTGCTTTACACTTAGTAGGGATCATGATGTTTATTTAATGTAGTGAAATTGTTTACTGGGCCCTGTCCTATTTCTCGGAGAAATATAGACCAACTGGGGTACAGTTTTTCTAGTGTACTCTAGTGATTATAAGGGACAAAACAATTCTTCCTTTTAATCCTTTCTTAATGATGAAACATTACTAAGCTAAAATTTAGTGGAACATTTTATGTTGTTTTGTTTTTTCTCCTCCTGCCAGCACGGCCCCATTCCAACAAGAATAAAGCTCTGAAGGAACCCCTCGTATTTCAGATCGAAATTTAAAGAAGTCTGACTCGATTGCTCAGTTAATTAAATTTGCAGTAGTCTCTTAAGAGATACTTATGGACTTATCTCACACTTTTCCATTTTCCTTTTCTTCCAGTTGAGAAGTAGCAAATATGAAGTGACAACCACGTTACTGTACATGGAGTTATTTAGAGGCCAAGATGATTTGTTTCCTGATAATCATTTCATAAGGTAATTTTCTTGGGATGCAGACACTGGCCCCTTTGGTTTATCCTGTCCACGTGTTGCATTGTGTGTTGCCTCAGTCTCACAAGACACCCCAGGTAGAACCACGGCCCATTTGAGTTTGGCAGATGCACTTATTGAAATTTGGAGTTTCCTTTGTGGCTTGTGGCTAAAAGCCAAAGATTTGGACATGTGGCTTACCACTCAAACATCTTAAAAGTAGAAGCCACAGCATAAGATGAGGCCATCAAAATTTCCATTGCCTGAAAACCAAAGGATATATAGACTCCCAATTCCAGGACAAGCTTTTATTCAGCTATGAAATATTCAAGCCAATTTCTCCAATAATGATACTGAACACTATGTAGCATTTAAAAAAATCACAGCCTATTTTTCACATCCATAGCTTCTAGTATGTCTGTGAGTGTGGCACAGGAGCTTTGATAAAATCTTTATTGCTTTCTCCTATAGAATCCTCACAATACCTTATGAGACCGGTTGTTCTTATCTCCTGTTATAAATGTAGAAACTGAGGTTTAGGAAGAGTAAATGCTGTCCCCCAGGTCATACAGCTGGCAAATGGCAGGGCCTAGTTTCAAATCTAGATCCTGCAGTTACTCAAGCCATAGTATTTCTACTACCCTGTTTTTATTGTATAAACAAAGAGAATCTGAGATGACATGACAGTGTTGGACATGATAGATAATGAAAAGCAGTGCATAGGCCACAAATTAGAGTTTGACATTGAGATATGTAAACCAGTAGATTTTCAGACTCAGCTTCTTTGTAAAGACATTTAATATGGATTTCAAACATCCAAGAAAAATTTAGAGAACAAAGACAGCCCTTGCCCTACTATGTATCAAAACATTATAGAACTATAGCAATTGGAAGAGTATAGCATTGACAAATGGATCAAGACAGAGAACCTGGAAATATACTCATAAATAAAAGGAAACTTTGCATATGAGAAAGTTGGCATTTGAAACGAATGGGCAAGAGATGAGCTGATCGTTCAGCAAGTGGTATGGGGATACTGACTGACAAAAAAATGTTTCTATCTCATGTTATTTGCAGAAATGCTGGCTTAAAAGTCTAAAAAATTTTTAAAATGATGTACTAGAAATCACACTGTCACCCAGGGCATTTCCATGAGTACTTGAGTTTGAGTTGTAAAATCGAGAATGTGTTTGCCCATAGATCGACTTTTCGTACACAACCATATTAAGACCCTGTGATTTGTATCTGAGTGGGTGCTGCCAACTACACATGTAATACCCTGTTACTGGCATATCATCCATTTGCTACCTGGCCCCTTTGGTAACCAGAGACTTGTACTTTGGTGATAGCTGGCTGGATTTGGGGTACAAGACTTTGCTGTGGAAGAAAGCAAAGCTAGGTTCCCCTGACTCCCCACCCATACCACCCAAGATGAGGATAGATGGCCCTACTATGTGTTCCCATGGCAACTGGTATTTCTTGTGTCAGTTGTTATTGCTGTTGACTGTTCTGTGGCTCCTGCTGGACGGTAACTTTCAAAGATTAAGGGTCCTGTCTGCTTTGCTCGCCTCTGGTTTATCCCAATGTCTGGCCCATCCAGATGCTCAACGATGCTGGTGAAATGTATAAATAAGCACACTGTTGGCCCCATGAATAGGGATAACAGAGGTTGGTAGGGAAAATCGTAAAGGTGTGTAATAACAAGATCGGCAGGCTTTTGTGAGCATTCTGGGCCAAATGGGAGATGTGTGTGTCTGTGGTTTCTGAGAGGGTCCAGACAAATTAGGAGAAAGCATGGGAATGTACCATCCCAGGTCAGGATGGTGGCCTGTGCATATGTGGAAAACAACATAACACGATAGCTACCCCATTCAGAATCCTTGCATCATGCCAGGCACTGTGTTAAGCACTTTATGTGCATTATTGCATTTACTTTCCATAGCAGCTTTAAGGGATGGTTGATACCATTATCATAATTTTCCACATGAGCAAATTGAGTTTCAGAAAGAGTAAATAACTTTTACAAGTTCACCCAGCTAGTAAGTGGCAGACTCAAACTCAAGTTTGACTCCTAACTGCATCCCAGCAGAGTGAACTGAGTCTAATGAAAGGGATGCTATTTAGGAATAATAATAATATTTTGCATCCCCAGCTCAACATCCTGGCTTTTCAGTCTTCTCCTACCCACTTCATTAAGACAGCCAACAAGAACAACTCAAAGAAAAACAACCCTAACAAAGCAAACCCAGCCCTTGGAGACCTTAGACCTCCCAGTGAGTGAGAAGTGCTTTCTGCTGCTCTTGTCCCAGAGCCCTACCTGGTGGTCAGTACTTCAGGTTGCAAAGGGATGCCCCTAAGACAGATGGTGTTCTCTCCAGCTCCCCAGTATCTGCACTGCATCTCACACTGGCATGCACTTTACACGAGAGCTCAAAAGTCGCAAGCTCTGGACACCTACAAAGAGCTCACCTGGTTCAGGTGAAATGCTTAAGCAGCCTGCAGCTACCTGCTCAGTCTTTTGCACTGGACCACACTTCAGTCTTATTAACTGAAAACTAGTAGTGGCTGTTAACCAACTGGACCACTGCAGTTGATGGTCTACAATTTTAATTCACTATGACTGATTGCCTTATTCTACAGGAAGTTAGTAGTATTAACCTGAGCAATACTTACTTGGCTTCAGCTAAATGTATATATGTTTCCTAACTGAATTATAGGGACCGGTCTTAATATTCTTTAGTTTCTTTTCCATGTTAGGATATAGTTGAAAGTTTGCAAAAACCAAAACTGAAAAAGTGGAACAATTTCCTTTATTTAAGTTGTCCATTTCCACCATTACTTATGATGAATAAACAAAAGGCAAAAATTTCCCAACCCTTTTAATAAATGTTATGATTTGAATAATGATTCTAAGATAAAAGTTTCAAGTTCCTAATTGGAGAAAGTGATAGAAAATCAATCAGCTTCATAAGAGAATGAAAATATACTACTTAAATTAGCTTTGTGTGGCCTGTGGGTATATTAATCCTGGAAAACTAAAACTAATGAGACTAATTTTAAGAGAGAATACTACTACCCATAAAAAAAAAAAAAAAGAGAGAATACTACTTACGCAGGTGTTTCTAACTCACACAAATGGTTTTATGTAGAAATAAAATGTACACGTGGTCACTAAATCCCCAAAATGACCACTCTGGAAGGAAAATAAAATTGGTGTAATAGATGCATTTGTTTATGTGACCTACACTCAAATAAGATAGCATTGACCTACTAAATACAAAAATAGTGATGTTAATTCCATTGTATGGTATTTTGGCACAGTCCATCTCTTATAGAAACATGTAGTTCAGTTCCCTCAAGATAAAGCTGGTTGCCACTCCGTGACCCCTCTTCAGAGGCCAGGTTCTTCATCAAGGAATTTTGGGTGCAGAAGGGGCAGGGCCTCTCTCTTGTTCAAGAGCAAGTCTTGGGACTTCCCTGGTGGTCCAGTAGTTAAGAATCCATCTTGCAATGCAGGGGACACCAGTGCAATCCCTGGTCAGGGAACTAAGCTCCCACATGCCGCGGGGCAACTGAGCTCCCACATGCCGCGGGGCAACTTAGCCCACACACCACAACTAGAGAGCTGCAGCTTCAGAGCCCATGTGCCCTGGAGCCCGCACACCGCAACTAGACAGAGAAGCCCGTGCACTGCAACGAAAGATCCTGTGTGCTGCAACTAAGACCCAAAGCAGCCAAAAATATAAATAAATATTAAAAAAAAAGAACCAGTCTCGCTTGGGTAAAAAGCAGGTTTTCCTTGAAAAGGAAAACCTGTCTAGACTGTAAAGGGAAAGACTGGGAAAAGAGAACATTTTTATTATGATAGTTACAATTGATATTTCAATAGATATGTGTGTATTTATTATAATGTGCAATAAGAAAAATATAATTAGTGTACCCATGATATTATATAATAGGTATTATTGTGAAGGATAAGGCTAAAATAAATTAGTTGATTTAGTTGAAGTATAGAAAAAGTAATAGTATGGGGATACATGGACATGATAAGAATTATGAAGATGGGAAATAAATTACTGAGATTTGGAAAATATTGAGGTCCAGAGGAAAGGATGGGTTCGTCTTGCTCTAGGTCAAACAGCAAGTGAGAAGCAGTGCTAGGATTGTTTATTCATGTCTTCCAACCCCCAGGATCTTCCTGGTCTTTCGACTACTGTGGGGACTTCTTCCTTCTTTGACTGGTCATATCCCCACTTCAGGTTTTTCTTCACCATGAAGAAAGTGTGAAGCTTTCTCATGTATGTCAATTGAAGAGTCTAACCTAGACAGTGAAGTGTTAAGATCTTCAACAGTGCATTTCAAATGTAGGTCTTGAACATGTTACTATGGATAGCTCCTGGAACAGCTGCTTTGAGCAATGAGCTCAAGCCGAGAGTGGGGACCTTTTCCTGGCTCTCTGCAAAACCTCAGAAGTTAGCCACAGCTAGAAAGAGGAAGCAGCATCCAAGCCACCTGAGCACGTGGCCTGCCTCCCAGTCTGTAGCCTCCTTCCCTCACATACCAGACCGGAATCACCACCCTTCCCAATTCCCATCCACTTAAAAAGCGATGAGGAAGACTAAAAATAGGAAAGTTTGGATAAAAGAAGTCCCTGTCTGCAGGACTGTAGTCTAATCCCTATCTACCATTCACTTGGCACTGTGCCTACATAATTTCTGAACCTCAGACTACTGTTAAATAAGCATTCTTATCCCCATTTTGCAAATGAGGTAACAGAAGTTCAAGGTAAATTAACTTGCCCAAATGGAAAAGTTAGGTCTTAATTCCAGGCCTATCTGACTGGAAAGTAACAAGATGCATATTCAATATTATTTTATACATGGAAAAAGAAGAGACATATGAAATTATATTGAATAATACAAGAACATGAAATTTACTATTAGATTAGATAGTAGAACCTTGTAGGGCTAAAAGAATTCAAAGTAGGACAAATCATTGTTTTATTCATTTATCTTTCTGAACTCATTTTGGATCCCTCACTATGTACCAAGCATTTGGTATTGATTTGAAGTAGAGGTCAGCCATCTATAGCCCTTGGGTGAAATCTGGCCCACTGCTTGTTTTTCTAAATAAAGTTTTATTGGAACACAGCCACAGCAATTTGTCCATGTACTTCCCATGGCTGCTTTTGTGCTACAGTAGCAGAGGTGAATATTTGTGACAGAGTCCTTTGGGCTTGCAATACCTGAAATATTTATTATCTGACCCTTAACAGAAAAAGCTTGCTGACCTTTGGTCTAAGAGTTCTAGAAAGTTACATATAAGAGGTGCAGCTTGATTAAGAAAGGAAGATTAGAACTGAGTACAGGAGAAGAGGTCACAAACTCTGAACCCTAATTTGTCCCCACTGCTTAGTTTTCATTTGACCGACAGAAAATAGCAGTGCCTTTGAGCTTCATGTTTCTAATTTGTAAAATGGAGAATACCACCTGGTCAAACTGCCTCACACGTTTCAGTGGTTAGATGGCACAATGAGTGACAAATAACAATAACTATATTTTATTGCATATCCATTGACTAAGTATTTTTCCTAAGCAATTTACATGCAATATCTTATTTAAACCTCAGTGTAACTCAGTGAAAGGGTTGCTTGATATAAAGGAGTTACTTATTAGAAACTGTTGCTGTGCTTTTTTCTTCTGTCTTTCTGGGAATCTGATCTTTGCTCTTATTGGCCCCAGGCTGGCATCTTCTTGGGGTGGAGTGTAGGAATGGAGAGGAAGATTAGGATTTGTCAAGGAAAAAAATCAGAGACAAAAAAGAAGATAATCCTTAGATTCTGAGATACAAGGGCAAATTAGACAGCAAGGCAACTTGCAAGTTGGATAATTTCCTTGCAATAATATTTAAAATTTTTATGGCTTCTTTTGGAGTATTGAGGATGGGGGTAAGCATGGAGGATCCAGTTTATAGTGTTGTCGCATGCTGCAGAGCAGGTATAACCTGCTACTCAGGTAGCTAGGCTGGCTCTAGGGTATGAGGATGTAGGGGTAGTAAAAGGCCAATAGCCCATCCCTTTTCTTGCAAATTGTAGAAAGATAAAGGGGTAAATAAAGAAAAAGAGCAACAGAAACAGGATGTTATAAATTTCCTCACTCTTGGCTTCAGGGAGGGAAGAAGGCAGTTATGTCACATAAATAAGGCCTTAACTGACGGAAGTGGGGATACTGTCCATGCCGCTGAGGCATTTGGACGAGGATGTTATCTTGGATGGACCCAGAATTCATCTGGGTATGTTGTACCCAGTGCCCCAAGCCCTGAGTTTCATGTACCTCCTGATATCCTGTAAAACTCACATCTAGGTATCTAGTGTGCAAGATACCTGCATACCTACTTAGGGAGAGAGACAGGGGAGAGGAGCCTCTGAGAGTCTGGGCATTTTTAGGAAGAGAGATTGAACTAAAGATATTGTTTAATTTTTAGATTAGATTCAGTTTTAAGCAAGATTGCATATGAAGTTTTCACTCTTCACTCCCCCAGCCCGTGCCACTATTCCCACTAATGGTGAGGGAGGGGTGAGGAGGTCAGATTAATTTTGGTCTAAATTATTTACAATTTTACATATATATATATACAGTACAAACAAGTTGTATTGCCAACTAAAAGTTACAACCTTTTTGCACTAACATCATCTCCACTTACACTCATCTGTCTGGCTCCAGTACTAGAGTGCCATTGAAAACTTTAGACTTACACATAGGAAGGGCTGTTATTAACATCATTGTGACTGTAATTGCTATTACTAGGATTTAGGTCATCATGCTAAAGTCCAAACTGCAGACATTACAATTGAGGCTGGAACCAGTATCCTGGAAGACACCAGATGTATGCAAAAGTGAAGCAGTGTTCTAGA
This sequence comes from Aethalodelphis obliquidens, assembly GCF_003676395.1. NCBI lineage: Eukaryota > Metazoa > Chordata > Mammalia > Artiodactyla > Delphinidae > Aethalodelphis > Aethalodelphis obliquidens. The sequence goes on from NW_020837966.1 coordinate 7,790,325, forward strand.
AACCAATTAATGAAAGCAGCAACAGGTTACTTACGTAGAGAAGATCTGGACCACAGCCCACCCTGGGGGAGTCCCAGGGCAAGAAAGGGGACTGTTCTTCAGAGACATGCATTTTTACCCCTCAGTGTTCTGAGTTTCACTTTAGAGAAAAAGTTAGAAAACAACGTGGGGACTGGAAGGACTCTAGACCTGAAGGAGCGTTTGCAAGAAGGTGTTGCTCTCCTGGCTCTGTACTCTGAGGCCAGTTGCGCAGAACTGGTAATGAGCAAAGAGCAGGTGGCTGTTAGATAGCGGGGTGGGGAGGGGAAAGGGCGGGAGTTGGAGAGGTGAGAACTCTGACTCACGATGATGGAGATGATGGAGAAGTGGTAAGGAGGAGTGGCGTTTTTCCTCCCTGTGGAAAAGTCTAGAGTTACCCTTTGAAACCCTAGCTGTGGTCTAACTAGCTGGCAAATCCTCCCACATGCCAGAAAGAGAAGGAAGGCTGCACCCTTGGACACCAGCTGCTGAGCAAGTCCTGGCACATGCCGGCTGCCTGACTCTGAGTGATCTGAAAGTTGTTTGTTTCAAGCTCTAACTTCAGTCTTCAGCACTGTGTTCCTACCAGGAAGTTGTGGTTCTCCTTCCCGGAGAGGTCTGAGAGCTCTCTGAATATTCCAGTGGGGAGAAGCCGGCAAGACAGTTCATCTGGAGCTTCCATCTGTGGGCGGAAAAAGAATGTTTTTTAAGTAGGCAGAGTTGTGAAGTGTATATAATAAGGCCTGGTTTTGGCAGCTGGACACAGAGCCTTCATTCCAAATTTCTTCTAGCAGGTAGGCAGATTTCCAGGTTACAAACTACAGGACTAAAATGTGGCTGAGTCTGGGGTGGGATCCAGCCATGCCCAGTGACTCCACCTACAGAAAAGCAAGGGGAAGAACCAAACAGTAGGATTTAGGCCGAGGACAACGTTTTTCCCATGAACGTTCACTGGTTTGCCTCAGTCTCTGTGAGATTCTTAAAAAGAAAAAGGGATGGTTTTGTGGATAGCTTTTCACTGCACTGTCTGCATTTTCTATAATGAGTGTATATTTCTTTGCTTCTCAGAAAAAAAATCTTTAAAAAATAGGAATAAAAACTTGGATCTTAATAGCTGCTTACATCCTGTGCCTCTAGATTGTGGTTAGAGGTGGGGAGAGGTGAGGGAACAAAGATACTCCTCTTCTTTTAAGGCTTCTTCCCTGCATCCCCACTCCCACCTAATTCATGAACAATTTGCTCTGCTCAAAAACTATGGCCTGGGTAATATATACCACTAGATTATGGTTCATTTTTCTTGGAGATAATGCTGTATCGTTTGTATGAGGAGAGTATATAGGAGAAAGTCTTTATTTGTAGGAGATACAGGTCGAAACACTGAAGGGGGAAGTGTCAGGATGCCTGCTGCTTAATTTAAAATGGCTCTGGTAAAAAGGCAAATATGCAGCAAATATTGCAAGAAGGTAACAATTGTTGCGCTTAGTGATTGCTCTGTGTGTATTCCTTACGATCTTTCAATATCTCTGTTTGAACATTTCTGTAATTTAAAAAAATGGAAACAAAACCAGACTCCCTTCAATCTTTGATCATCTTTTTTCTTCTTTTGTCTTGCTCCTTTCTTACCTGTTCCCTCATGTACCTGAGCCAGCATACAGACATGACTTTCAGGAAAGCATGTTCATGGTAGGGAAGAAGAAAACAATTTGTTCTGGGTTCTCATCAATGCCATGCTCCCCACCATTCAACACCCATTGCCCCTCTCCTCCAACTCTCCTCCAACACTGTGTTTGTGCAAGACTGTTTATTGCATTGTTGTTTATAATACTTTTTAATTGGAAATAATCTTTATTTCCATCATTAGAAGATTGGTTAAATAGTTTAAGATATGTCTATACAATGAAATACCATGTAGACTGAAGCAAGTTTGTATGTGTTTCTATTATTTTAAATTTTTTATTATTTCATTATTTAAATAGTTAATACAATAGCCAAAAAGGAAATAAAAAAACAAATTATTCAATTTCCCACCACTCAGAAATAAGCAACAAGAAAACAACAGGCATCCTAATACAAATATGGGTACTTTAAAAAGGCTTCCCAAAAGAGAATATCAACATGGCTGCTAAACATAAAAAGGTGCCCAGCTTTTTAGTTATCAGTCAGGGAAATGAAATCAGATTGGCTACAATGGAAGAGCCTGATAATATAAAGTGTTAGAGGGGATATGGAGCAACTGGAACTCTTATACACTGATGTTGAGAATGTAAATTAGTGCAACCACATCAGAAAAATAGTTTGGCATTCTGTAACAAAGTTAAAAAATATACATATTCTTATGATTCAGAAATTCCATTCCTAGGAATACTTCCTAAAGAAATTCATGCATATATATAGCAGGATACATATATGAGAATGTTTATAAGAGCTCATTTGTAAGAGCCAGAAATAGGCAACAACTCAAATATTCATCAATGGTAGGGTCAATAAATAAGTTGTGATATGTTTATACAATGGAATACCATACTAAAAGAAAATAAACAAATCATAGTCATGGGGAATGATCTGAATTAATCTTTACACACATAATATTAAGCAAAAAAAAAAAAGAAGCAAGAAAAATAAGTATACCTACAATATGAGTCCATTATGTAAGGTCCAAAAAGCAGGCAAAATTAGATGATATTGTTTAGGTTCGCTAGCATAGAAAGTTAATTCATAACATAAATCAGGGAAATAATCATAGTAGTTAAAATTGACATAGGGAGTGAATTAAAATGGATGAGGAATGAGAAGATTGTGATTGCTATGGATACAATGGGGACTTCTGGTATTTGGGGTGCTGGTGATCTGCTAGTCTTCCTCTGGGCAGTGGTTACACATGGGTTCATTTTGTTGCTAAATATATATACTATATACCATATATATATATATATAATGCAATTCTCTGTGCTGCTCCATGATTATTACAGTAAAAAAGTTAGAATTGACATGTAGAATATGATCCTGTTTTGTCCTAGTATTTCTACATGTTATTTCTTTTATCTTTATATATACACGAAGATACTGAGCTTTTCAAGTGCTTATTGGTCATCCATATACCTTCTTGCTTGAAATGTATTTTCAAATATTTTATTCATTTTTAAAATTGGTTTATTTATCTTAACACTATTGAGTGGTAAAGGAAGATATTCTATAAATTCAGGATACTAGTCCCTTGTCAAATATATTAATCATATGTATATGCATTGCAAGTATTTTCTCCCTGTCCGTGGCTGCCTTTCTCATTTTAAAATCTTGACTTTAGAATAGCAAAAGTTTTTAATTTTTATAAAGTTCAATTTGCTAGATTTTTTGCTTTATTGCCTTTTATCTCCTTTAAAAGAAAATCTTTGTGTACACCCTGTTTGTGTGAAGATTTCCTCCTATGTTTTCTCCTGAAAGTATTATCATTTTAGCTTTTATGATTAAGTCTATGATCCAATTTGAGTAATTTTTATGTCTGGTGTAAGTTAATGACAAAGTTTCATTTTTCCCATACTAATACCCAGTTGTTCTAGCACTTTATGATTTCAATTTTTTATTATATATTGTTTTTAAAATTCCAGTTTCCAATTGTTCGTTGTCTGTATTTAGAAACAATTGATTTTTGTGTACTGACTTTGTATTCAGCAGCCTTGCTGTACCAGTCAGGATCCAGCCAGGAAATAGAAAACACAGCAGTAATTTTAACAAGTAATTTTAATAAAGAAAGTTTTAATTTATGTTATAAAATATTATTATAGTAACGGGGGGTTAACTACTAAGAGGAGCTTCATTTACTTCGTACTGTATTGTTATGTTTTCAAGATTAACTGTATTTTCTTCTGCAAGGTCAAATCTAATAAAATTTTTATTTCAGATATTGTACTTTTTATCTCTAAAAGTTCCTTTGGCTCTTTATATGTTTGATTTCTCTCCTCATTATAGTTATGTTTTCTATAAAATATGAGTATATTGCTATAGTAACTGTTTAACTTTTAACTTATCCTTGTCTGAGTTCCATAATCTCTGTCATTTCCGTGTTTGTTTCTATCGACTTAGTTTTCTCCTGATTATGGGTCACATTCTTCTGATTCTTATACTAGTCATTTTTGGTTGGGTGCTGCACATTGTGAATATTATATAGTTGAATGTCTGGACTATGTTGTCTTCTTTTAAAGAATTTTGAACTTTGTATTGAAAGACATGTATTTTTCTATTAGTTTGAGCTCACTGAGTCCTCATTTTAAGCTTTGTGAGGATTAGTGTATAGTAGACTTAACTCTAGGCATAGATCAGCCCTATTACTAAATCATGACTCCTCTGGGTGTCCATGGAATTGCCCAGGTGATCACTGTGGACTCCCTACTCTGGCACATTGAAGCTAGAACACCTATCAATCCTATGTGAGGTCTGGCAGTTGTTCTGCCTTCACAGCTCAGTCATTCATCATTCTGTCTTGTGGAGTTTCACTCTATTCTTGCACAACTTTGCACTTAGCAAAGACTCAAGGTAACGTTTATGCAGATTTCTAGAGCCCTTTTATTGTGTAACTTCATTCTTTCTGGAGCTCCACCCACAGTTTCCAGCCATTTCATCCTCCTCAATCTCTGATGTGTGTTTCAGCAAAACCATCAACCTGTGTTTGGTTATCCCTTCCCTGCTCACGGTCTTAAAATTGCTTCAGGCAGAAAACCATAACAATTGTAGGGATCACCTTGTTTGTTTCCCCTCTCTCAGGGATCCCAATCTGTGTTGCCTATTTTCCAATGTCTGCAAATGATTATTTCCTATATATTGTCCAGTTTTGTAGCTGATTATCATAGGAGGTTAAATGTGGTCCTTGTTATTCTGTAATGGCCAGAGTCCTATATGTTTAAATTTAACAAAATTTTAATTACTTGAATTTAACCTCAGAAAAGTCATCTAATGCTGTTGTATAACTTCAGGTAAGAAGAGCTATAATTTCTAGTAATACTCAATTTTTAAAATGTGGAAAGTTTGAGGTAATTAGTTTTTAGTATCAAACTTAGTCAGCATTTATAGACTCTCTAGTCTGAAAAATGAGGACGCTGAGAATACATTTTACTTTGTTCCAACTTGCTTCTCCACTAAGCTTTTTTTTTTTTTTTTTTGCGGTACGCGGGCCTCTCACTGTTGTGGCCTCTCCCATTGCGGAGCACAGGCTCCAGACACGCAGGCTCAGCAGCCATGGCTCACGGGCCCAGCCGCTCCGCGGCATGCGAAATCTTCCCGGACAGGGCACGAACCCGTGTCCCCTGCATCGGCTGGTGGACTGTCAACCACTGCGCCACCAGGGAAGCCCTCCACTAACTGTTTTATATTTTTATTTACACATTGTTAAGATGTATAACATTGGCTTTCTGCATAGTTCATGATGTTGATGTGTCTTAATTCTATGTTGAACTGGATTTAATTCTCACTGGTATTTTATCACAACATATTCATTTTTGAGTACTTCATTTTAAGCTATCTTTTATTTGGCTAGATGTATCATCAATCTTTTTTCCCCCTCAGAAAGACTCATGGGGGTGTTCTCTGAGTCCTTAAGGCTAATGAGTTTCTGTCTTTAACCTTGTACTTACTGTAGTCTTGGCTGTGTATAAACTTTCCTCAGAATTTTGCACACATTGCTCTGTTGCCTTTTATCATCTAATGTTACCATGAGATATCTGAAGCAAGTCTACTATTTCCCCTTTGTACATGGGCTACTACTTTTTAGCCTATATATCTATAGAATTCTTTCTGTATATCTTTGAAGTTTTTCAGGATATCTCTTTACATATTTTTCCTGAGTTATGGTGTGTCTTTTTGGATATAGATTTCCATCTTTATTTCAAGAAAATATTCTTGCTCATTGGGGTTTGTTCTCTTGGAACTTCTTCTGAGAGACTTCTTCTTGGAACCTGACAATGGGCAGAGCTAGAAGCGTCTTGGGAGACTGTCAGTGGAGACTTGAAAAGAAGAAAGGAAGCTGCTCCTGGAAGCTTCATAAAAGGGGGCCCATATTATACATTTAATGGGACAGTTGATTAGACTATACCTGTAGTAACTTGAAAAATAGAAAATGCACCTAGGGAATTTCCTAGTGGTCCAGTGGTTAGGACTCTGTGCTTTCACTGCTGAGGGCCCAGGTTCGATCCCTGGTCAGGGAACTAAGATCATAAGCTGTGTGGTGTGGCCAAAAAAAAAAAGAAAGAAAGAAAAGAAAAAGAAAATGTACCTAACTAACTTACATACCTAGCTAAGAATATTTCCAGATATTGAAAGCACCAACTGATCCTTTCATCTACATATAATAAGGTACAGTTAGAGAGAGAGGAACTGAAGAAGGAACTACTTCATTTTTAAACAGAGTTAGAGGAAGTATTTCTAACCCAGAACTTGCTAAGTCAGAAGATAAAAATATTTCTCATTCTAACATTCTTAGCCAGGAAAATTATCTCAAAATAAGAGACAGTGTCAGGGCAAATATAGAATATAGAACACTGCCTATGGAATGTTGCTTTGTGGTCAAAACTCTGTAAGATCCTTTGTTAAGACATTAGACAGATGAAAGGCAGTGCTTCATAGATCCTTTCTTATCTAGAATAAAGAGACTTCTAGTAATTTTAAGAGCATGACTTGTAGACCCTCTCAGCTAGACAATAAATTTCTAAAAATCTTAAGGGTCTTGTCATAGCACTCTGATTCACAGTTCTAAAGTAGAGAGGATTTGCATGGACATTTCTCTTTTCTAATGAATTGAGTTATAATTAGATAGCTACAAATTACACAGATTTTTATAGGAATTATATCAATTTGGACTAAAAGTTAACAGAAAGAGCTGAGAATTAAAAGAGGCCTTTAGGCCCCTAACTTACGTTGCAGGTTGAGAAAGTTACTCAGCTGTAAGTATGGACCATATTTTATGGAAAGGGAAAGATGAGTCAAAGAGAATAGCCACAACTCAGAGCTTAAAGCTAGGAGACATGGACAGTCATCATAGGTTATGACAGAACTGGATCCTGATCAAGGAACCTGTGATATGTGCCCCACTGGATTTCAGAATTATTATGGACCACTGACTGTTATGTGCTTTTATTGTCCCTCTTTTGAATGAGAGTATCTCATTTAGTGTTTCTGACCTTGCCTTACCATTATATATTGGACGTGTGTGCAGGGAGTTAGAAACTTGCCTCTTTAGTTCATACATCTTCAGATCGAGAGCTGCACTTGAGGAGCCTCATTCAGAACTGTAGCTCATTTAAATGACAATATCTTGGACTTCAAGTCTGAATCTGGTGCTGTAATGGATGAGATTTGGGTGATTCTCAGGGATTAGGAGGTGTGTCTTTTGCATGAGTTAGATGGGCTATGGGGAATGTGATAAATCATTAGGTGTCAAAGGATTCACTGTAATAGACTATTACTTTAGTGTCTTCTAATGAGTCATGTCTGCCAGCATTTGTGTCCTAGTATAGCTCACGCTCCATAAATTTGAGCTGGCCCTGTCACCCACTTTAATCAGTTAAATGTGCTGGAAGTGATACTGTGTCAATTCTGGACAGCTTCTACTTCTGTACTTTTAGAAGTTAGCTACCACACAAGAAGTCCAACTGCCTTAAGACTGCCATCCTGTGAGGAAGCTCAAACTAGCCAGATAGAGAGACCATGTGGATTAAGGGACCCAGGCCACAGCCCCAGCTGAGCTCCCAGCTTACTCAGCACCCAGAGGCCAACCATCTGAGTGATTCATCTTATCAGTGCATTCACCAGACTTAGTTGAGCTACCCTTGCTAATATTATATGGGATATAGACGAATGGTCCTCCCCAAGCCCTGTGCAAATTGAAGATTTGTGAGAAAATATGTTTTAAGCCACTGAGTTTTGAGGTACTTTGTTACATAGCAATAGGAATTGAAACATATTAACTTTCTTCTTTGAGTTATTTTTATTTCAGACATCATGTTGTTGGAAATTTCTTTGAGGGGCTATATATATATTTCTTGGTTTGAATTTTTGGCTTATAATACTTCCTCCTTTCCACACCTTCTCTGCCAATTATTTGGCATTTGTTCCAATGTTGATTCCTTTCCAACTAATACTAATCTTCAAGTAATTCAACTAAGTAATTGAGTAACTTAGTAATTAAACAAAAAACAAGTATTTTTTCAGCAAAGGAAACCACCATCAAAATGAGAAGGCAACCTACTGAAGTAGAATATTTCCAAGTCATATATCTGATAAGGGGTTAAAATCCAAAATATGTAAAGAACTCATACAACAACAACAAAAAAACAAACAACCTGATTAAGATATGGGCAGATGATCTGAATAGACATTTTTCCAAGGAAGACATACAGATGGCCAACAGGCACATGAAAAGATGCTCGACATCACTAATCATCAGGGAAATGCAAATCAAAATCACAGTGAGATACCACCTTATACCTATTGGAATGGCCATTATTGAAAAGATAAGAAATAACAAATGTTGGAGAAGATGTGGAGAAAAGGGAATGCTTGTACACTGTTGGTAGGATTGTAAATTGGTGCAACCACTATGGAAAACAATATGGAGAGTCCTCAACAAAATTAAGAATAGAAGTACCATATGACCCATCTATTCCACTTCTGGGTGTTTATCCGAAGAGCATGAAAATGCTAACTCAAAAAGATATATATTCATCTCTATGTTCATTTCATCATTATTTACGATAGTCAAGATATGGAAATAACCTGAGTGTCCATCAATGGGTGAATGAATAAAGAAGATGTGGCATACACACACACACACACACACACACACACACACACACACTGGAACACTACTCAGCCATAAAAGAATGAAATCCTGACATTCGTGATAATACCTTGAAGGTACAATATTACACTAAATGAAATAAGTCAGATGGAGAAAGACAAATACCATATGATTTTACTTATATGTGGAATCTAAAAAACAAAACAAATGCAAAGAAAATAAAACAAGAACAAACAAAATAAAACCAAAAACAAACTCATAGATACAGAGAACAGACTAACAGTTACCAGAGGACAGTGGATGAAATGGGTAAAGGGGGTCGATTGTAGGGTGATGTATGGTAACTAGACTCGTGGTGATTGCTTTGTAGTGTATACAGATGTTGAATTATAATGCTGTATAGAAAAATGCAAAAAGTGTTTGTTTATAAATAAGAACATGTGGAGATGAATGGAGAGGGTAAATTGCAGCTTCTTTGATTCAGGTTTCACCACTGTTTCCTCTGCTGAGAATGATGTCTCCTTTTGTGTTTCAGTGTTTTCAGCAATACTGTGACTCAAGGGAAACGCTTGCAAGTGGCAAAGTCCTCTGTTTGTAATCCAGTGGCTAATGCTGTCCTTCCTCTGTTTACCCCACCTCATCTCCAGCAGTCTCTCTTAGCAAGTAGAGAGACCAGAGAATTCATTATTTAAGTTATCGTTCACTCTGTAGTGAGAGGAGGCTTTCTATTTATAATTGCACTAGGGTAGGAGACACAAAGTGGGCACACCAGGCCATCAAACCACCTTGTTTGTAAGCCTGGGTTGTAAACAATAAAAATGAAATGTACCTTCCTGAGTTCTCCTTGCTTAGCTTTCCTGCTGTGGAGAATAGGACAGTGCAGGGACAGTCCCCACTCCTCCTTTGGCTGGTCTGTGTCCCTCATTCTCATTGTTTCTATTAACGAATTCATATATTGACCTTTCAGACCTGGGTCATCAGCATGTTAAGGGAATCCTGCCTAATTTCTAGGGAGGTTATGTGTAGCCCTCAGTGACTTTTCACATTTTGGGCCAAGTTTCAAAGCATATGGCAGAGTTCATGGTTTGTGGTTCACAGCCTATGGTTTGGAATTTTGTGTATTTACTTCTATCATTACTACAGGGATAAACTTTCCTTCCATTTTTTAAAGTTGTTTTTGATGGGCTTAGAGGGAAAGAATAGAATTAAAATGTCTTACTCTGTTATCTTTAACTAAAAGACTACTGTTTTGGCATGGAGATATGACCTTGATATAGAGTCAAACATAAGCAGATTACAGTACATTAGTTATGGTATATATACCTTTGTGTTAAAAAAATGCACTTTATATTCATAACATATTACTAAGGGTATTCATCCCAGTGGTAACTGAAGTCATTTTATGGAGTGAGGAGAATGTATGTAATGTATATGAAATTTTTACAATGGGCATGAATTAATTAAATAAATCAGTAAAGAAATCACTGAAGATCATTCCATTTTGGAGAAACATAAAAATACTTAAGTTTCCGTGGTCCTTGTTGCATTGTGGAGTTAAGAATCCATGCCACTAACAAGGCATCCTGTGGTTAAGAATGAAATGCCCTTTTATTTTGATCCAATAGCCTCTCCTCAAAATTTTCCCACTGTAGACCTTCCAGGGAACTATCTTTCTTAGCTCGAAAAAATATGAGTTGCTAGGCCAGGAAGCACTTTGATTCTGAAGGTTAGAGGCTAGTGGGATAGGATTGGATTAGCCCCAGTAACAATCAAAAAAAGACAATCCCTGTCTGTGTTAGGATGGTTGATGCCTGTTGTCTGGGCTTCTGGGTCTGCAGTTGGCCTGTTCCCTGACTTATTTATTTCCCTAGCTGGCATTACCGTTTACCTGCCCATTGTCCTCTGTCGTCTTTGATGCCCTGGGATGCAGCATTAATATTTTAGCAATGGTGGTATATCCCTTAGCATATCCGGAATGGAGGAGATAAGCAATAAATAACAGTGATAAGCCTGTGCTGCCAGAGCTTCTTTGGAGGGCTTTACTGAGACACCAAGAAATGGATTCATGAAACTTAGTTTGGTGGAATGGAAAGAAAAACACAGGAAAGAAATAGAGTGGTGCACATAGCTGTCACACCCATGTCAGAAATCTAGGTGAGAAAGGTAAACGTCAGTGGCTCAAAGACTTTCCAAGGAAGAGCAAGGCTGCTATAGTCCGTCAAGCAGCTGACACAGGAGCAGAGCTTGACAAGTCATTTTGATGCTGGTCTGGAAAACTCCTTGGAAATAAACATGTTCAGAAAGGCCCCAAATCCAAATCAATACAGAGAGGAGAGCTGAGGGAATGAGTAAAAATAAGTCAGTGAGGGATAGTGACTGCTCCTGCCTCTACTCCTGGTCATAACCAGGATCCCAGCGAATGCGGATATTTGATTTGGTCAGTTGACAGGCTGAGTGGTGCAGGGGAAATATGGCCTGAAGAGTCAGGCAGCCCTGAGATAAAACCCAGCTACATGGGCTTCCCTGGTGGCGCAGTGGTTGAGAGTCTGCCTGCTGATGCAGGGGACATGGGTTTGTGCCCCGGTCCGGGAAGATCCCACATGCCGCGGAGCGGCTGGGCCCGTGAGCCATGGCCGCTGGGCCTGCGCATCCGGAGCCTGTGCTCCGCAACGGGAGAGGCCACGGCAGTGAGAGGCCCTCGTACCACCAAAAACAACAAACAAACAAACAAACAAACAAAAACCTAGCTACGTGGACTTAGGATCTTGGGCAAGTGACTTCTCTCTGCTCATAGGGAAATTCTCTGCTGGTTCTGGTCTGTGGCACTAATTCTGTGTTTGGGTTTATCTGTAATGTAGAGATAACAGTATCTTCCCTGTGACATCATTTGAGGGTTGAATGAGATAGTGCCTATGAAGTGCTAGTCCACAGACAGTGTTGAATGAATGCTTGTTACTCATTCTCTGGAGCCTGTCCTCTGTCCCAAAGCTCTCAGAAGTAGAGCACTCTGGCACCTTACCTTGACCTCCCACCTCCTGTTTCTCTTCTTCCCCCTTCTTCTTCTTCTGTTCTGTGAGGACGGTGAAGCCCTGAGCTGGCAGATAAGTTGGGCTCCAGCTTGGGTGAAACAGAGAGATTTCTTGATGTATTTGTCCTGCACCTGAGGAAGCAAGCTGTGTTTGTGCTCCTGGTTTCCATTACGGAGCTGGTCATTTTTTATCTTCTCTTAGGTGGCAGCTAGATCTGTCCTGGTCAGGTCAACACAGACTCTGACTACAGGAGAGAGAAGCAGGTACTAAAGCCGGTCAGAGGTATTTATTTCTCCTATCTTACTGTGTTACCTGAAAGAGGCACTAAGATCTTCACACCTGAGCTTGGGAGTTGCAGTTCTCCATTTGCGAAGTCCTTCAAGTTTTGGGCCTGTTTTCACCCAGGTGTGTGATGCTTCCAGCTTTCATAATGGTGCCCACCTTCTCAAAGGCATCATTAACTCCCTATTGCCCGTAAGATAAATCCCAAACTCCTTACCTTGGCATCTAGTGCCCTCTACTCTCTCACTCCAGTTACTCTCCATTTTATTTCCCACCGTTCCTAAGCATGAAACAGTCCCAAACTAAACTATTCACTGCTTCACTCACGCTCCCTGCATTTTCCTGCTTCTGCTCCTTTTTGATGTTCTTCCTGTGCCTGGAATACTCCTTTCTCCTCCTCCTCCCTCCATGGTCAAGTCATATCTGTTACGCAAAGCCCAGCTCAAATGCTGGCCCCTCCATAAAGCTTTACTTGTGCACCTTCTAGCTGGAGTCAATCTTGCCCTTCTCCAAACTCTTTTGGCTTTTTCTCCAAGCAGAGCACCAATGTCTGATGCTTAGAACTCTTGCTTCTGCAGTACAAGCCTTTTGAAGTAGTCTCCTTCCCTAATAGAATGTTGGCCCCTTGAAAGTAAAATTTATGCATAACCCTATCTCTTTTTCCCACAGTGTCTTATACACATTAGGTGACTAGATGAATGAATTTGAAGGCAGTAGTCGAGCTGTTGTATGTATATATAATTGCCGATGATGTACAAGTTGATACAGCAGCTATGGCAAATTCCTCTCATGCGTGCCCTCATGGTCCTTCTGGTGCCTGTGGCGAAATTCTACTCATATGCCAACCCCAATCTAGAGAAGTAGGTTGAAAAAGATTCTAAGGTCGTGTCTTGTGCCAGTAGGATGGAGTGCTGTGATTGATTAGTGATGTCTTCCATTACCCTGTATCAGAATTGATAGAAAGGTGGAATCTTTGTCACATCACATCTAATGTTTCCATATTGGTAGAAAGTTGTAATAAATGGCATGGATGTACTTGCAATGAAAACTGACTCTTCTAAACTTATAATCACATCAGTATATGAAGAAGTTACAAAAATAACACAAGATCAGAGTCACCAGGCCTATCACTTTGGCCTCTTCCACTTGTGAGCTAGTAGCAAATTACTTAATCTCCCTTTATCCACATGTACGATGAGTTAGTAATACCCATTTTACCTATTTTACAGCCAAGTAAGAGGATATTTTTCCTGGTTATGAGGACAAAATTTTATATGTATATGTAAAATTATATATATAATATATGTATACATATGTATTTATATAGTATATGTATTTATATATGTTTATGGGTAATGATTAAAATTCATAAATAACTTTTATTATTTCTCACTTTGAAAGTCTCGCAGGTTCTTCAAATTAAAAAAAAAATACAGAGAAGGAAAGAGAAACGCACTAATTCTTCTTGAACAGAGACAATCACTAGTAACAACTTAGTATATATCCTTGCAGATCCTTTTCAATGAGGTGTATAGCCTTTAAAATTCTTTTGAGACTTGTATTCTTTTTTTTTAATCAGCACTGAGTGAAAATTTTTGGATGCCACTAAGTATTATTCTATAACATTGCTTGCATGTTAAATAGTATTTTATTATATTTTAATAGCATGTTGCGCCCTGTGAATTACAACACAAATGCAATGTTGATTTGATATTTATATGATGAGCACAAGCAAGGGGGAACCTAGAAATAGACAAATTAAAACTTGTTGCCTTGTAGTTTGCTTGGAATAGTGGGTTTTCAGGTAGTAGTGCTGTGGTCTCTTATCCAGGAATCTTTATGGCAATGGTAATTGTGAGGTGTGTTGATCTGTAGTGAAGGTTAGTACATTGGATTTGATGGGGCTCAAAGGACAAATAAAGAGTTACGGTTGAACTTTCCTCAAGCAGTGTTTACGTGCTCATTGGATTTAGAGTCCGTTTTGCAAATGTTCCAACAGGAATGGATTCATTTTTGAAAAGCTGTAATCAGCAAGAAACAAAGGGCAGGGATGTTTTTGAACTCAAATTTTTGTAGGGCTCTTTGTTCCCCTTTTGTTAAAAAAAAGAAGGAGAAATTGAGTAAATTTAGAAAAGCACAACAAGCATTATGCTTGTTTCTACTGACAAAAGAAATACTCCTTCCTTGAATATAGGAGTCTTTTTTGATCTGGAGTACAGGACTAGATTTCTGAAAACATTAGAAATGGATGAAAATTTTCAAATTTAGCATCTTGTAGTGTTACTGTAAAATGTATATCCCTCTAAATGGCCACTCTATAAGACACCTATTTTTAGGGCTTTTTTAAAGAATTCTAGGGACATGTGTTTGCAGTAGGGTGTAGTAAAGACACGTAGGCTTTGGAATTGTGAAAGATCTGACTTAAGGTTCATTTCTGCCATTTACTAGCGGCATGATCTTGAACAAATTACCCAACCTCTTTCAGCTCCAGTTAACTTGATGACAGTACCTGTATCACAGGATAGTTTTGAGAGTTAGATGAAATCATGTCTTTAAATTTCTTGGCATAGTATAGGTACTCAGTGAGTGTTGATCACCCATCTGTATAGTAGGCTATAAATAGGTCATGGAGGTAGACAAGTTGGCTAACTCTCTCTCCTCAGGAACCTGATGGCTGAGCCATCAGAACACTTTATTTTCTTGGCTACAAGAATTATTTGTTACAACATAAGTAAAAGAACTGATAAACACAGTCTGTAAGAAGATTCTGAGAAATTAGAATATTGATCAAAGCAAGAATGAAAGGAAAAGAACTTAGGCATTTTAAGATGTCCTTGGTTGCTTTCCAATATTTTCTCTTACTATCAGTTTATTTTATCTTAATTCTAATTACTTTCCTTTTGGCCTAGAGACTTCCTGATTCTCCACGTCCAGCCATGCCCATGCTTATCTCTTTTTGTGGCATCTCATCTCAGGCGTAGCTTTAAGCCATCTGGGATCAAAGACTTCTGCTTAGGGGATGCTGCATTTAACTAAGGATAGATACTTTGCAGTGTTTTATCATACTTATTTTAATACCCAACCCATTTGCTTTGACTTTTTTACCCAGTTAGAGAGGAAGAGGCTTATGAGGACAGAGCAAAGTCCTCAATTGTACATTACTTCTTCCCTCTGTTTATTCCTTAACCTATTACAAAAAAATTATTCCTCAAAAAGATCACCTTTTCTTGTAAACATCACAACATATCTCAATATAAATGAAATTATTTTGAAAAGTAACATTAGATTATGTACAGTTTCTCTCCAATGTGATTTCCAACACTGATATGTTGTTAAATTCTATGTACTGAAGAAGCTATTTGGAAATACACTACATATATCCAATTGGTTCATCACATTTATATCACTCTCTCCTTTAAGGCCTCAGAGATAACTCTAGATGTTGACTCTTTTAAATATTAAACCTCTTTTATTGAATCAATCTCAGCTGTGTAAACTTTAAGTGAAAATCAAAGCACTAAAAATGAGCCCAATATTTAAATTCCATTATAATTACCCCTGGGTGGCCAAAGGAGTGGACCTTTAGGTATTGAGCTTTTGTTACATGAAATCTAGCTGGGCTTTCCTGATCTGGACTGGAAAATCACCTCAGTGCTTTGGGCCTGAGGCTAAAATGGACTGTTTCCCACTAAGAAACATAGATTAAATCAAAAGATTGGCATTCTGGAAAATTTCCTACCCTCTAGGAAACACGTTTGTGAAATGACCACGTAAACGCTTTATTCTTGACGTAGCACAGAGCACAGCCTGGCTGGTTAGGTGCAGGTAAGGGGTAGAGCTTGAGGAGCAGACTGAAAAGGTGTGATGTCTGGATGGCGGGGCTCTGTAGTTAATGGGAGGTGGGGAAGGCACAGCATGGTCTGAATGCCTTGGACACCTAAGGTCCTTTTGTGAGTCATTTCATTACTCCTTGTAACTTTCCTCCCAAGTAACTTCCATTACACACACTGAACAGATGAGCAACTGAGCCTCAGAGAATTTAAGGATCCTGCGCATGTTCATGTGGCTAGTGCCAGGAAGGCCAGAACTCCAACCTATCTATCTGACTCAAAACCTATGCCCTTTTCACTTTACCCTACATCTCCTAAGTAGGGAAGTGTCTTGGTGTAGAGCTGCACTGTTCAACAGAAATATAAGGAAAGCTATAAGCGTGAACCGCATATCTCGTTTAAATTTTTCCAGTACCCACATTTAAACTGATTTTAATAATGTACTTTATTTAACCTAATGTATCTAAAATATTAGCATTTTAACATGCAATTAATAAAAAAAACTCAGTGAGGTATTTTATATTCTTTTCTTCACACTAAGTTTTCACAATCTGATGTGCATTTTATACTTACAACATATCTCAATTAGAACTGGCCGCATTTCCAGTACTCAGTATCCACATGTGGCTGATGGCTGCCATGTTGGATGGGGCAGATATAGACAGTCAGTAGTGTTATCAGGACAGTTAACTGGGTTGATGTGGGAGAACTCAGTATTGGGAAACCCAGGAGGAGATGATACTCTGAAGGGTAACTAGGTCAGGCAACTTGGCGTACAGGAAGTGTATCATTCACTCATTCATTCATTCAGCATGTATTAGTGAGTACCTCCTAAGCATCAGATACTGTTCTAGGTGCTAAGCTAGAGAGGTGAACAAGATTAAGTGCTTTCACTAGTGGAATCTACACTCTAGGAGGTGAGATAGACAATAAGCAAATAAGCATATAATTTAAGTAATTTGAATAAAAGTACAGCCAGCAAGAAGATAGAGTGTAGCAGGGACTGTTTTTGATGAGGTAATGAGGAGAGGCCTTTCTGAAGAAAAGTCATTTGAGCAGAGACTGAAGCCAGGCATAGGAAAGCCTGAGTAAACGGTGTTCTAAGCAGAGGGAATACTGAGATGGCAACATGCTGAACAGCGTCTGGGAATAGCAAGGCCAGTGTTTGGAGGGGAGGGGGTGTGGTAGGAAGTGAGGCTTGAGAGTGAGACTGCGGTCAGCTCGTGCAAGGCCTCATAGGGTGTGGTAAGGACTTCCCCAAGTGTGATGGGAAGTCTTCGTAGGGTTTTGAGTCAGAGAGCAGAGTTCTCTGAACACAGATACCTTTATAAAGGATATTCTGGCTATGATATGGAGAAGAAACTGGAGGTGGGGGGGGTGAATAGCAGATTGTTATTGCAGGTAGTGAGTAGAGCTATGAGGAATAAGTCTCACTTCATGGGAATGGGGATGAGCAAACACTAGATATGATTCCACTCTCAGGCAATGGGTGTTACTAAATACTGTTTTATATATTGCATAGGCATATGTCGATTAAATTAGAGAGCATTTCTTCAAATTGCACAACTGAATGATATTAAATGGCTTACCCAGACAGGGACTCAGAGAATTAGGTCATGATCTATTGCCAAAACTGGGGTAGGATGGATGAGTGTAGTTGACATTAGAGGGTAATTTGGTCAGGAACACCAGAAATGCCAGAATCTGCCTTAGCCCAGCCAATTCTCTTCTGTGAGAGGGTCCCAAGGAATACTGGATTACAAGAAATAATGACCCCCACAAAATAAGAGTATCACTGTATTGTAAGCTGACCTTGTGTTTAAAACTGCAGTGTACAGTTACTCGGTTAAAAAATTAGCACAAGGGGCATGAGATGGACTCTAAAGATGGGAGGGTTCCTTTCTTAGGTTCGTGCTGAGATGTTGAAATCTTATCACTAAGGATGAGAGCACCCCCTCCATAGAATGTGAGCTCCTGTTGGGAATCCTATACCTGGGATCCTATTGACCTTCTACTGGGAATCCAGTAGACTGGGGTCCTACCTTACTTACAGCCATATCCCAAGAGATAGATGCTGGCATCTAATAAGTGCTCAATATTTGTTGCATCCATTCATCCACTCATCCTATGACTCCTTCATCTAATGAATACCTTTGCTGAGCACTGGGATATAGCAGGGAGGAGACATAGCCATTGCATTCTGCATCCACAGTCCACCATCAGAAACAGAACTCATCTCTACCTTATGATGAGTTCTTTGGGGAGGAAGGACAGTTCACTATGGGAGCTCACATGAGGGTTTGCAAATTCAGGGCAAGAGAGGGTGGAGAGCCTTCCTGGAGGCAATGGTGCCTGCAGAGATCCTTCTTGGGCTTAGAATGAGGATGTAAGCATTTGTAAACAGTAAAGATACACTCTATTGGTGGACTCGCTAGTAGTATCAAGGCCGCTGGAATGCAGAGCTGTATTTTCAGAATAATAGCCTGTAGTTGGCTGGCAAATTTAAATGGTGATAGAGCCTTATTAATATGTATGACCTACACCTTTCCTAAATTTGGTAGAATGAAAAGCTGGAGTATATGATAATTTTTAAAAATCTACATCCATTCCATTCATTTGGGTAATCTGGCATATAATACCTGATTATCATAATTTTACCTAAATAATGAATAAACTAGACAAAGGAAAATTAAAGTCTTTCACATTAGATGTAATTATAATTTTTTTACAATAACATCCACAGTTAGATTCTTAATTAAGTCTTCATGCCTCTTTTACAAAAGTGTATTTTGTTGATATAGTTAATTTTTTAACATCTGCATTAATAAGAGGAAAGAACAGCATAGATAATTCCCCCAAACCAAAGCTTAAAATCCATCTTCACTGGGTTGTGCGATAAAGTCTGTCCTGTGCAATGCCTGATATTTGCTTTCCTGATGATGTACTTTGTGGAATAATATTAACATGCGTTTGCATTTACTGAAAAGAAAAAAATGGCTGATATAAATCAGGGAAGAGAATATGGCAGGGGCTGAGGGATGAGGAAGTCTGTTTGGAATTGACATTTTTCCAGTGACAATAGGTATATAGATAACTGACTAGCCCATACGTCATAAAATGAAAGAGAAGATGTTTCTTTCCTCCCTCCCTCCCTCCCTCTCTCCCTCCCTCCCTCTGCCCCCCTCCTTCTTTCCTTCCTCCCTTCTCTAATCTCAATTCATTTATTATATTTTCAGAAATATTCAGTGTCAACAAAAACACACAAACCCATTCAAGTTCAGGTAAAACCTTAACAAGAAGCAGCTTATCAACATGATCACTTCCATGGGAACTAACTACTGCTGCCCGTTTCTAGCTTAAGACCCTCTAGACACCTGGTCGTAAACCTGAGAGGGATATACTGTGCATATGTTGTGCATATGTTGCTGCTCCTGCTGTGCATGTGTTGATACCCAATATGATATTTTTTGAAAAATCACAAAGAATTCAGCAAGCATCTTCAGTGGTAGGGCATTTTTCAGTATTTCTTGCTGCCATTATAATAAAGATTACAAATGATCTCCCTGCTGCTCAGGGTACATCTTCTAGGGTCAGACATCAAAGCAAAGATGGCAGAAATGCATTCAGAGTCTCACTTTATGAACTTACTTTGCTTTTTGCATTTCTTTCCTTGGGAATGTGATTCCTTTGGAATTACTGGGATCACAGAGAAAAGCACAACATCAAGAGTAAGCTATAGAGTGGGGAAATGTGATAAAGTCAATTTAAGTTTAACAGAAATCTTGGGGGTTTTTGATCCACAACTTCGAGGTAACTGCTTCAACTTTTGCAAAGTCGGAGGAAATATTTTTATCCATTTCTGTTGTTGTCGTTATTGTTGAACATGCTCACAAAAGGGCAGACCTGGGGTGTTACCTGAAGCTTGATGGCAGTTTGGAATAATATGCCGTCTCCAAAACTACGTCCAATGATCCAGTTGTCACAGAAATGTAGTTATGTTGATTTTTGGTTGTGAAAAAAAAGATAAGCAGAACAATGAAACAGTGTATCAAATACTAAATGGACATCAGATTAAGCCAAACTTCTCATTCATTTCAACAGGAGCAATCTTAAACCCCTATTTAAATTCTCATGTAAAATTTTTTAGCATATTATTTTTAATAATTATACAAGATGTCACGTACTAGAAATAAAAGTTGCAAAGCATCTTCTTTTTTTTTTAAAGCACAACAGGATTATATTTTAATACACAACCAAAATACAAAACACCATAGTAAATTGATGGCAATAAAATATGGTATTTCATTTGCACTGCATGACAAATGGTTAACATCCTTAATCATAAATGAGTTTTTAGAAACCAGTAACAAAGACATTGATATATCAAGGGAATGGAAAAAAAACAAAGAAAAGAAAATGAAATAACGCCAAGTGACTAGTAAGGGTTAAGCATATATGAAGATGACAGGGCTGAACAATAACAGAAGAAAAGCAATTTCTTGTAATACCACATTACCAAAGATTAAAAATGTAACATTTGTACAGTTCTAGGAAATATACCCACATAAACACTGGGGGACAAGATTGATGAGGTCCTGTCTATATAGTATGGAAAACTAGTTTGGACTCGAAACTATAAATTTTGGATATCCTTAGTCCTAGCATTTCCAATTCATTGGAATTATTTCAACAAATTAGTTGGATAGATTCGCAATTTATATATAAACCATGTTTACTGCGTAGAAAATTTGTAGCTAGTATATAGACCTCCTAAAAAAATGACGTGCATGTTAATTTATCAATACACCCAAAAGGATGTGCACAATATTTCATTAATAGTAGATAACATAGATAGAGGTGGCAGAATTAGAGGAAAAAAGGCATTTAATAGTAAAATATTATACTTCACAATTTCCGTGTCCTTTGAAATCTTGAAAAAGATGATTTTTTATGAGTCAATTTTAAATTTCCTTGTGATAAGTGAAATTTTTTTAAATGTGCACTTGATACTTACAGGAGCAATGTAATTAAGCCTTGAAATTACACCATTCTTAGCTTCTCTGTGTAATAATGCCTCCATCATTCATATTCTCTTGGACATGTGATCTGAACTTTTAAGAGTAAGAGCACGTTCATGTGCACACATGTGCGCACACACACACACACACACACACACACACACACACACACACACACTGGGACTCTCATCACTCATTCTTTGGGTACCAATGTACATGCAAAGACGCAGACTTAGTTGGGTTTCAAGCTATGTTTTTTGGATTGCAAGTAACCAAAATGGATTTTGGCTAAGTTAACTAAGGAGAAATTTGTTGGAAGAGATGGGACTACTTATAAAATCAGTGGGAGACTGAAGAAGCAAGCTTAGAGATGGACATGAACCAAGGCAGTCTACTTGGCAGGAATTGTTCTGTAGCACCAGAGTGCAGAGGCTCACTGAATAAGCCCCGACCTTTCTTCGTTCTGTTCTTCTCTTGGTTGAAATTGAGATTCCTGGAAGGGAACAGGCATTCTATTGGCCTATTTGCTCACATGCTCACCCTTAGAAGGAGAGAGCGGAGTACTTCCATCAACTGTCCCACGAGACTGTATCTAATGGGGGAAGGGTGGATGTTTAAAAGGGTGGATGCTGGGCAGCCCAGAGCAGCAAGCAAACGGTCCAGGGTGTGAGGGTGAAGAGGTGTTACTACTTGGAGAGATATTCCTAACCCTGAGTAGAGACTGTCAGGGTTGGACCTGTGTCCTCTTGGACCATTTCAAAGCAGAGCACAGCTTGGGATGATGTCGTGAGCTCCTGGTATGGAGTCTGAAGATCTGCATCTCATACAGCTTAGTTCTGTGACTTCTTGCAATTTTCTTATCTTCTTTGCATCCTAGTTTCCTCGTCTTGCCTATCTCACAGAGTTATTACGGACGTATAAGAACAGTGTACATTAATATATGTGAAAGCACTTTCTAAAACTGGTAAGTGGTTTCCAAATGTTCCTATAAGTTTGAGAATCTTCTGTTAGTGCCTGCAAGAGCCCAAAGAGCAGCACAAAGGCCCAGCAGCATGTGCTGGATCCTGCACGTGCCCTAGATACTGAGATCAGTGTCACTTCATGAACATGCCCTTGACAGGTTAGATGGGTGAAGAGACTATCGTGAAACTTAATTTTAGATGAAGTCTGGCATCCACCAGACATAGGCTATACCTCGTAAAGCAAAATCTTCACTTTCCTCTTTCTAGAACAATCTGTTCCATGATGCTCGTTCCCAGAATCCTTAGGTTTCAGGCATCTGTCTGGATTTTGGTTTCTTACATTATAAATAAAAAACATACACAGAGCGGTTGTACTTTATTTGAGGGCTATGTCCCTGGAGTCCTTGCATAATTCGAAATTCACCTATTTCAAGGCAAATACCAACAAAAGGTAGGAGGGAGCTTTGTTTACCAGATAAAATGAGTGTCCCCATGTAGCCCTAGTGTAAATTCAGTTTACAGTTCACTTGCCTCCTTCAGCTCTGAGATTAAATTGTGTGATTGTCAACAAACTTTATTCTGGGGGAGGGTTAGTGTTGCATTATTTAAAATTTTGCACATACAGAGAATCTCAACATATTTTATGTCACATTATACTGAATTCACATAATTCAAATCTGCACTCACTGTGGTGGCTCTATAATTTGGTACAGTACTCTAATGACTACACCTTCTGTAACGCTCCACATTTGGTTTAAATCAGTAACACGTCCGCTGTCGAATATATCCTATTTTGCGAATGCATAAGGAGGAGCCAGGTAAAACTAGAATACTGTAGTGTACATTTCTTCTCGACCCATCTATGGAAAATTCTGATTTTAAGAAACCTAGGCACTTGTGTCTGATGACTCTGTCTTGCTTTCCCATGAGCCAGCTTCAGGGAATTGCATTAAGAGTTTTATTTTCATGCTAGGCCAATTTCTCAGTTGTGAAATGAGTCTCTCTGGTTTTGGTGAGGGGTGGGTGACCCAAGTCAAGGGAGTAAACCTCACCCCATCAAGAGATTGGTTTGCTTGTTAATTTCATGGATGGCTTTGTATTGAGGTAAGCAAAAGGCCGATGGGGAAACCTTGCAACCACCTGTAAGAATTTGGGCCACTCACAGCAAACCTTTGAATTCCTCATGCTCACATTTGCCATTTAACAGATGCAGCAACTGAGGCCTCAGAAAGTCCACTCACCTTCCCAAAGTCACGTAGTGGTGAAGAGGTGAGGCCTGGCCAACTGTAGAGCTGAGTTCTCATCCACGAACAACCCACTTCTCCCTTCAAAGAGAAGCCTTCAAACTATTTTGTAAAGGAGCCCCTGAAACCTCGCCTCTTGTTTTCTCTGATTCTCGTTCCCTACCCATATCTTCTTTTTTTAAAGTTGTTTATTTATTTATTTATTTTTGGCTGCAGTGTGTGACTTACAGGATCTTAGCTCCCCAACCAGGGACTGAACCCGCGTCTTCGGCAGTGAAAGCACAGAGTCCTAACCACTGGACCACCATGGAATTCCCTCCTACCCATATCTTTTAATGTTGCTTTCAACAAACAGTTTTCGGGGCTATACCTACGAAATTCATTTTTTTAAAAATTATTGATTAGGTATTTTGTCAAACAAACCCATAAGCCTTTGAATGAGGTATAGGAAAATGATACATTTCAAAAAGGTGGCTAAGCACAATAAACTAAAATTTTTAAAAAAGAACAATAGGAAAATTCTTGGATGAACATACAGCTTTCAAGTGGAATGCCTTCTAGTGTGGAATTACGTGAGCGTGGCATAGATGAATCATGTAGTCATTTTCTAATTTCCCTGCCTGTATCTTTGGTTCTACTTGGAATGTCTCCTCCAGGTTTGTTCACCTCTCTTCTTTTTTTGTGTGTGTATAGGTTTCAGTGTGACTTTGCCTAACATGGCACTGGGGGGACTTAATAAATGAAGCTACTGCTTCTTATTCTTGATTATTCATGATATTGCAGGCCTGGGTCTTATCAATTCTTAAAATAAACATCATCTCTTGCAACGGTCTGCAGCCTCATAGACTGCAAAGTACATCCTGCCTATCTGATTCCACTCAACCCTCACAGTTGTCTTCTGGCTTAGACAGAATGGATAAGTAGCTAGAACTGCAAGCTGCTTTGCAGCTTGCCAGGGCAGGAGAGCTGGAAGCCATCCCACATCACTTGATTCTCTGCTCTTTGTTCTTTCCCTTTGGCCGCACAGCTTCTCCCTAGGGTCACTCATCAGGCACCATCCACTTCTCCCTGCTTGGGGTCTGTACTAAGGGCCTTGCACATCCACATAAAGATGTGATCTGTAGTAGCATTTCAGCAACTACCATCACAGGCAACGCCTGCTCTTCCTCTGACAGTGTAATTATCCGTGCCTCAGTTATCTTCTCCAACCCAAGCCTAGTGTCCAAATGGTGACTCATTTAAATCTAGGCCTCAGGCACAGTCAGTAGGATGGGCACTGTCTTTCCGTAGTGCCTCCACCTCTTTCAACTTGTTAACTCACTGCTCTAGCAGAGCGGCCTCGTACCGCCTCCTTCCCAGAACCAGCTGCCAGCAACGCACGCAGGCTCTGCCGTAATTAAGTATTGATTTCACGTAATGTGTTTGTATGGAGGAAGCTCATCTCATTTGAGGGCTGCAGTTATCTGTCAGTAGAGCAAAATGTGTGATTATCAGTGGGTATCCTATGGCTATCTATGACAAACTGTAACCTCTAATCCATCTAACTGCAGTGACATTATGGTACGCCATGCAAGAGTGGGTTGTTTTTCTTAACATGACGTCTGCTGCTGTTGACCTGCTTTTGTGCCCAGAAATAGCTGCACAGATTCTTCATTGCAACTCCTTTTTAGTTCCAATTTGGTCCTGCTGGAAAGGAGACCAGCAAAGTCCATTTACTGTAATGTAACGTAGCTGTGACTTCAAATAAATGGAGCACCAGGTATTATTTGTTTTCTGCTTTCTCTGTAGCAGTCATACCTCCTGGCATTTTTTTGGTAACCTTGCTATTCTCTGGAGAACAAGACAAGAAATTTTGGTTGGAAACAAACTTCATATCATTAACATCTTCAGGAGATGCTGTTGGGTTCTTGAGTCCCCCATCACCTTTACGTGGCATTCACGGACCCCGGGCTGAGTTGAGATTGCTCTGTTTTGTAAATTCGATGAGGCAGGTATATTGCAGGGAGCACCCCTTATGCTCACTGCAGGAATGAGAGCCTGAAGAGCTAGGATCTAAGTCTCTCTTCATTGTGTGATCTCTCTTTCCATTTGACAGCTTCATCTCCACTGAGCCACTGGCTGTCTTGATTGGGAGCTTTTTCCCAACAGTGGAACGGAAGTTTCTAAATAAAGATATGAGCTGTTTGTGTAGGTGTCTTTGCCTGTTTGGAGTTTTCCATCATGAGGTGGGAGATTGGATGGAATAGCCTACGTAGGTAGTGACTTTGTTTTCCATCCTTGCTCAAAATATCGGCCTGAGTATCAGGAGATGAGCCAATTAAAAACTGTTGTTTCTAGCGCTAGTCTTCTCTCCTTGAGCAGCAGTTTTATCTCCTGCCTTCTGCTACCTAAAGTTACTTCCATTAGGTGTTTCTTCCTTGCTGCCATATAAAGTGATTATAAATAACACTGTAGACAGACTGGTGTTAGAGGGAAACGTTTCCAGTCGTGTGCACCGTTGTGGGTTATGTCTTTGAAGCTCACACTGAGCTCCTCCAGCTCCATTTTAAGTGTCACATTATCACAGCCCAGTCGCCTGGTCA
The DNA here is from genome assembly GCF_003676395.1 of Aethalodelphis obliquidens. Taxonomy (NCBI): domain Eukaryota; kingdom Metazoa; phylum Chordata; class Mammalia; order Artiodactyla; family Delphinidae; genus Aethalodelphis; species Aethalodelphis obliquidens. The sequence continues at coordinate 7,816,075 of NW_020837966.1, forward strand.
AGTTAAGAGTACTGAGCTAGGGAGTGTGCATAAATGCCAATCACACTGTAGAGATGTCAACTGCATCTTAACTATGTCACTCAGAAAGCTGGTGAATGAGCCAGAAACAAAAGTATAAAATATGATAACTTTCCTTGAATGTCCTCCTCTCATATATTTCAGCATTTAGGGATCATATTGACAATAATATTGCACAGATCACGAATGCTACTTTTGGTAGTTTTAGGTAGGGAATGGAGGAGAGATTTGGGCTTTGGGGTCAGAGGGATCTGGGTTCTGATTTCACAGCTTTTTGATACAGAACAAATATGCCCTCAGAGCTTCCATCTTTTCGTCTAAATAATGTGAACATAACAAGGATCTTGCAGGTCATGGAGACTGAGTAGGCAGTACCACAAAATCAGCTGGCTCAGTGCCTGACCCATCGTAGCCTGAGGCATCCTGCCATCCATCACACCACCTAGTCCACTGGGCACATGTCATTCTGAGTTAAGTATAGCTCTGACTATATAGACCTTTTCCCAAAGTTCAGTTGTGTTTCTTTCATACAACCATTTGAACTGTCTACAGAGTGTTTCTAAGACAATACTAGACCATACATGGAGTATTAGAAAATGTCCTGAGTGATAGTTCGAAAGGGCCCATCCAGAGGTGAGTGATGAGGTTGGTGAGAATGCTTCAGAATCATCTGGGCACATGCTAAATGTGGGCAGATTCTAGGGCCCCACTCCTTAGAATCTGATTCGGTAGGTTTGAATGAGGGATCCCTGCAATTTGCTTGACTAATGTGCTCCTCGGATGATGATAATGTTTGGGCCACACTTAAAGGAATACTTCTGCAAACATGTCAACAGAAGAACCAGTGGACATCTGAGATTATCAGCTGGGAAAGGACCACTCAAGGGGGATGAGACAGAAGCCTTCCAATTGCTAAATATGTGTTCTGGACATGATGTGATTTGTTCTGGAGCCCTAAGGGTCACAACAGAACCTCATGGGTAGAAATTCAAGGGAAGAAAATTTCAGCTTAATATAGCTATTTTCTAAAGATTAAAGCTATCTAAGGGTGGAATATATAGCCTCCAGGAGTAATGAGCCCTCTAGCTCTGCAGGAATTCAAGTTTGTCTATCTGCATGGCCTCTGGGAATTTTACATAGAAGAAATTAGCTCATGCTCTTATTCTCAATGGTACTTAATTACTTTTATTGTAATTGTTTACCTATGGGTCTAGTGCACTGAACTCTCACAAGTGTTTATTAACCATCTACCTGGTGCCTGATTCTGTGAAGATGAAGCACAAAAGTGCTGCATGAAACCAGGTGAAGGTGTGATCTTAGCAGATGCTCTTGTCAGGCCAAGAGAAGGAGCCGGGCTTCCGTTTCTGTATGGGAGAAGGTAATACGCATACTGGCAATGAGAAGGCGGTGGTGAGGGTGAGATTACCCATTGGGAAAAGCGGGGAGGGGTAGTTTCGCTTTGAGAAGAAAAGTTCTTTCACACCAGCATTTAACACATTAATTAAGTAAAGCTTTCATTTTCTTCCAAATGAGTATCCATTTTTCTACCTTTCTCTTCAGAACTATGAAGTTCCAGTTGTCTCCTGGAAATAAACAGAGTCATTAAACACTTATTTTTCTTGGCTCCACATGTGTCTTTCCTTCTCCCTTTAAATTTGTGGTCACCATTAATGTATATAAGATGTACTCCCCCTTTTTTTTCAGAAACTGTTCAGACAATGTCCTCTTCCTCATACTCTCCCAAGAGGAGAAAAGAATGATCCTTAATGGCAAATGGCCGGTGCAGTGAAGTAACACCAAGAGCTGGCTTCACACTCAGGAGAGAACCCTGCTCCTCCTTCTTGTGGAATATCTTACCCTTTTGATTTTCTACAAACTTGTATGAGGAACTGTTGGTTTTTAAAAAATATATTTATTTATTTTCCTTATTTTATTTGGCTGCATCGGGTCTTAGTTGTGGCACACACGATCTTTGTTGAGGCATGCGGGATCTTTTCGCTATGGCACGCGGTCTGCTCGGGTTTCTCTCTAGTTGTGGCGCTCGGGCTCCAGGGCGCGTGGGCTCTGTAGTTTGCAGCACGTGGGCTCTCTTGTTGAGGTGCACGAGCTCAGTAGTTGTGGCGCGTGGGCTTAGTTGCTCCGTGGCATGTGGGATCTTAGTTCCCCAACCAGGGATCGCACCCATGTACCCTGAATTGGAAGGCGGATTCTTTACCACTAGACCACCAGGGAAGTCCCAGGAATTGTTGTTTGAATCAAGCAGGAGACACTGAATCGTTTCTCTCTTTCTAGGATTTCAAAATAATAGCACCATATTCTAGAGTCTAGACTCCTTTTCTGTTTTAAAGCTAGGAGCCAATTACTGACACCAAGATGGCATTAGATGTTTTTAGAGTTGGGTCATCTAGGTGATATTTTGTTAAAAGTGTATGTACGTGGCCCATTTATTAGACCTACCGAGTTTTATGATTAGCTGCCCTTAGAAACCTTGTTAAACCACACGTGCAGGTTCATGTGAAGTGGTTACTGAATTTGATTGTTATTTGTTGTACCTCCTCTCCCTCCTTCCTTGATAGCTGCTATTTATTTGGTATTTTAAAATATTTCCTCTTGTTGACGTATAGATCCATCTACCAAAAAGTCATAAGGATACCTTGATCTATAAATGTTCAGAGTTTCTTAAAATCCTAATACAGAGTGAGACTGTCTAAAAGTTTAGTTTGGGAAGTTGCCATCAGCAGCAGATTTTGCTGAATAGTACTCTTTGTGTTTAATAATAAGGTTTTCTCTTTCTAGAAACTATTTCTTGTGGAACTGTTCTCTCCGATGCTGAGGTTACAGAAAAATATCATTTTTCTGTCACTGTTGGTGTTCTTCAGGCCCTCAATTTAAAATGGATGTGCTTTTAGAAACCTAGGTGGTTATCTACATCAGAAAAATACCTTATCCTGGGCCCCATCGGGTGATTTGGACAAAGCAATGCAATTTAGATGGGGGAAATGGTATGTATTACATTTTATAAGAGCCAGCTTCCAGTAATAACCATCTGACCCTTGTGATCCTATGTTTTCAATTTTCCTGTTAAAGAATGCAACAAGCAAAGTTGCCAAAGCATATTTTTCTGTCAAGTGTTCACTGATTTGTGAGTTGCTGGGCCGATTTTCCATTTTCAGTGTTAGAAGACAGGAACACCAAACACTTACTTTTCTCTTAAAGTAACTTCTCATGCAACTGTCTCAGGGCATGCACTAAACTCTGGGTTTGTATTTGAAAAGAAAGCCCCTATGTATGAGTGCAGAGAAATAGTGGCATGCTTTTAACCTTGATTCTAGGCTTTTGTTTTGCTTTGGTCTTTTTGATTCGGATATGAGCTCAGTATCTGCTAATTAAAAGAATAAAAATAGCAGCCTATTGCTAATACCAAAATACATTTACTGAGTGCCTACTTTGTATATATTCCTTTGCTAGGCTTTATTCTGGGACATCTTATACAACGTATCTTATTTAAAAGACTGATTAATGAAGTAGCAGTTTGGAAATCCCTGGTGGGAAGTAGCTATGGTATTCAGTATAGCTTCCCCAACTGCCATGCATGGCATCAACCTGAGGATGTCTGTGTATTAAGATGAGCAATAAAAAGTCATTTCTATGAAGTGCCCTGTGTCTTTGTACAATTTCCTGGCCTCTAGGGAAGGAAGTCCAGATAACTTGAATGTTACTTGGCTTGGTAAAGATGTTGAAGTGGGGCTTCCCTGGTGGTGCAGTGGTTGAGAGTCCACCTGCCGATGCAGGGGACACGGGTTCATGCCCCAGTCCGGGAAGATCCCACATGCCATGGAGCAGCTGGGCCCGTGAGCCATGGCCGCTGAGCCTGCGCATCCGGAGCCTATGCTGCACAGTGGGAGAGGCCACAACAGTGAGAGGCCTGTGTACCGCAAAAAAAAAAAAAAAATGTTGAAGTGAATCATGATCACTATTGCTGCCTTCTCTTCCTTTTCTTTTCTCTAAATCAAAAAGCAGTTTAACATTAGCATAGTTGTATTAGTTCTCTGTTGTTGCATAACAAGTTACCCCCAAACTTAGCAGCTTAAAACAACCAACATTTATTATCTCCTAGTTTCTGAGGGCCAGGGATTCAGGAGTGGCATGGCTTGGTAGTTCTGGCTCAGGGTCTCTCATGAGGTTATGGTTAGGAGGGCAGTAGGGCTGCAGTGATCTGAAGGCCAACAACTGGAGAGACTGAAAGACTTTGAAAGATCTGAAAGACTAGGACTAGAAGATGCACTTCCAAGAAGGCTCACTTACTTGGCTCTTGGCAGGAGACCTCAGTTCCTTTCTATGTGAGCCTTTCTACAGTGTCCTTGGGATGAGGCCGTTGGCTCTCCCCAGAGTGAGTGATCCGAGAGTGAGAGCGAGAGCGAGAGCGAGAGCAAGAGCGAGTGAGAGCGAGAGAGAGAGAGAGAGAGAGAGAGAGAACAAACAGGAAACCACAGTGGTGTTTTTTTTTTTTTAACATTTTATTTTATATTGGAGTATTGGAATATGGTTGATTAACAATGTTGTGTTAGTTTCAGGTGTATAGCAAAGTGATTCAGTTATACATATACATGTATCTATTCTTTTTCAAATTCTTTTCCCATTTAGGTTGTTACATAATATTGAGCAGAGTTCCCAGTGCTATACAGTAGGTCCCTGTTGGATATGTCATTGTAGTTTGGATTTGCATTTCTCTAATAATCAGTGATGTTGAACATCTTTTTATGTGCCTCTTGGCCATCTTTATGTCTTCTTTGGAAAAATGTGTATTTAGGTGTTCTGCCCATTTTTGGATTGGGTTGTTTGTTTTTATGATATTAAGGCACATGAGCTGTCTGTAAATTTTGGAGACTAATCCCTTGTTGGTTGCACTGTTTGCAGATATTTTCTCCCATTCTGTGGGTTGTCTTTTCATTCTGTTTATGGTTTCCTTTGCTGTGCAAAAGCTTTTGAGTTTAATTGGGTCTCATTTGCTTATTTTTGGTTTTGTTTCCATTATTCTGGGAGACAGATTGAAAAAGATATTGCTACGATTTATGTCAGAGTGTTCTGCCTATGTTTTCCTCTAAGAGTTTTATAGTGTCCAGTCTTACATTTAGGTCTTTAATCAATTTTGAGTTTATTTTTGAGTATGGTGTTAAAGAGTGTTCTAATTTCATTTTTTTTACATGTAGCTATCCAGTTTTCCCAGCACCATTTATTGAAGAGACTATCTTTCCCCCATTGTATAGTTTTGCCTCCTTTGTCGTGGCTTAATTGACCATAGGTGCATGGGTTTATTTCTGAGCTTTCTATCCTGTTCGACTGATCTATAGTTCTGTTTTTGTGCCAGTACCGTACTGCTTTGATGACTATACCTTTGTAGTATAGTCTGAAGTCAGGGAGCCTCATTCCTCCAGCTCCATTTTTCTTTCTCAGGATTGCTTTGGCTATTCGGGGTCTTTTGTGTCTCCATACAAACTTTAAGATTTTTTGTTCTAGTTCTGTGAAAAATGCCATTGGTAATTTGATAGGGATTGCATTGAATCTGTAGATTGCCTTGGGTAGTATAGTCATTTTGACAATATTGATTCCTCAAATCCCAGAACATGATATATCTTTCCATCTGTTTGTGTCCCCTTTGATTTCTTTCATCAGCATCGTATAGTTTTTGAAGTACAGTTGCATTTCTGTACACTAACAGCAAAAGATCAGAAAGAAAAATTAAAGAAACAGTCCCATTTACCATGGCATCAAAAAGAATAAAATACCTAGGAATAAACCCACAGTGACTTTTATGAATTAGTCTCCAAAGTCACTCAAATGTCACTTTCTCTTTATTCTATCTGTTAGAAGTGAGTCACTAATTCCATCGCACATTCAAGGGGAGGAGAATTAGACTCCAACTCTTAAAGGAAAGAGTATCAAAACTTTGGGAAAATGCATTCAAACTACCACAGTTGTACTTGTCATTTAAAGTTTACAGTTTCCAAACATTGTTCCTTCAAAAGAGTTCACAATGGCAGTAGTGCCTTTCTCGCCTATCACTAAGGTGCAGGGCCTCTTGCTGTAGAAGAGCTGTAATATATTATCAGGCTTTTGCATAACTCTCTGCTTCTAACTACTATCCTATGGCATTCTGGCCAGAATTAGTATTAGCCAGTGGAGAAATGATAATGTGCTGAGACATTTTGCTGTGCTCAAACAGAGTACTTCCCTGTGGTTTTAAGATTTTCCATCATCCTGTTTTCCTTATCATGAGGATGGTATCACTGAAGAGCCAGTATGAGTGGACTGACTGATTCATTTCCTGAGCACTGAAGAGACAGAGGAGCATCTCTCTAAATTTGTGGTTCTCCTTGGTAAGACAAATTTAAATAAATCACATGTTCGTAAAGAAAGCTTAGAAAAGACCATCACAGTATACTGGAGTAGATTTTATATTTATTAATAGTGATAAAGCCATTTTTATATTCACCTCTTGAGAAACATTCAGTGTTCTAAGATACTAACTTAGGGACCTGTTAATGAGAAAGGTGCTGTTTTGGAAGGTTTTTTTTTTTTTGGTGCTGTTGTTCTTTTTAATCTTTTATATTAACATGAAGTAAAATAACCAGTTTTGGTATGCATATCTATGAATTGTAACACATGTATAAATTCTTATAACCACTACCACAATCAAAATGCCATACAATTCCATCACCCCCCAAAATCTCCCTCTTGTTATCCCTTCATAGTCACATCTAACTCCACCCATAAATTATTTCAATCTCTGACCTTTTCTCCATCACCATAGGTTTGTCTGAAAGTGCCATGTAAATGGATTCATATAGTATCTGATCTCTGAGACTAAGTTCTTTCATTCAACACAGTGCTTTTGCAGTTCATCCAAGGTGCTGTCTCAATAGTTTATTCCTTCTATTGTTAAGTGGTATTCCATTGTATGGATGTACCAGTTCGTTTATACATTCATCTGCTGAAGGACATTTGAGTTTTTTCTGGCTTTTGGCAATTATGAGTATGCATTTATGTACAAGTGTTTTAGTGGACATAAATTTTCATTTCCCTAGGGTAAATACGTAGGAGTGGGATTAGTGCATGACGTGATAATTGAATATGTAATTTTATAAAAACTGTCAAACTGTTTTCAATAGTAGTTGTACCATTTTGCATTCCCACCAGCAAGGTATGAGAATTCCAGCTGCTTCACATGATCACCATCACTTGGAATTATCTGAATTTTTATTTAGTCATTCTGTTAACTGTATAGTGGTATCTCACTAAGTTTTTTTAAATTTGCATTTCCCTAATGTCTAATGATAGTGAACATCTTTTCAATAAAAGATGTTTGTCCTCTGTATATCTTCTTGATGAAGTGTCTGTTCAAGTCTTGTTTATTTTTAAATGGGTTATTTTCTTACTGTTGAGTTTTGTGAGTTCTTTTTATATTGTGTTCTTGTTATATCTAATAATCCTTCACCTAAATCCAGGTCAAGAATATTTTTCCTATGCTTTCTTTTAAAAGTTGTATATTTTGCATTTAGAACTATGATACATTTTCGTTAAATTTTGCATAATATATGAGGTTTAGATTGGAGATTATCCTTATCTATCTACCTATCTATCTTATGCATAATGAATTGTCCCAACACCATTTGTTGAAAAGACTATGCTTTCTCCATTGAACTGCCTGTGCACCTTTGCCAAAAATCAACTGGCCATATTTATGTTGGTCTATTTTTGGACTCTCAATTCTGTTGAGATTTTTTTCTGGTTCTTCATATGCTGAGTAATATTGTATCACATCCTGGGCATTTTGAATCTAATGTTATGAGACCGTGGGTCTCGTTTAAACCCTATAAAGAATGCTGATAGGTGTTATTCTAGCAGGCTTTTGAACTGGTTAGGTTCAGGTCGCTCATTTCAGCCAGCCTTCTAGAGATTGTGGTTTCAATGCTGAGTCCATTTTTGAAGACTTTGTAATGATCTGGATGGCACCACCCAGCAGACCATTCGATACCTGGGTGGTTGACTGTGATATATTGTCTAGGGTCAGATCTATGCATGAGCTGCTTGGGTAAGTCCGAAATTCAAAAACAGCTGGGTTTATCCTCCCAAGCTCCTTATCCATACATGTTCTCCCAGTATTTTATTGTTCCATAAAACTTCCTTTCATCTGTGGTCAATCAGTGGTACAGATCATATAGGAAAGGCAAGATAAACATCTGAATCTTTCCCTTTATTTGCTAGTTTTCAAAATAATGGATTAGTCTACCAGTATGTGCCAATGATGACCTATTAGAGTTTTTCTTTCTTTTTAAAGAATCATTTTGATCTCATGGATTTAAACATATTTGATCTGTTCAGATCCATTGCAATTATTAACCTTATTGATGAGTACAAATTTAGTAGAGAACTCTTTTTGATCATTTGACTGCCTTGATAAACCATGCATTTGGCCAAGTCACTTGTCTGAATTATAGTGGGAACAGATGATGATAAATCAGTAAGACTCCCGGAAGACTGATCTTTTCCTTAAGGACCCATTACCGTTACTGGCCAGCAAGTATTCAGGAATGAAGTACAATGTCGTCCATCCATTCATTTTTAATTATTTGCTCACTCATTGAACCAACAAACATTTATTGAATGCATAGCATGTGCCAGCCTCTGTGTTAGGCACAGGGATCTCAATAGCAAGTAGAAATAGGCATGTTCCCTGCCCTCAGGGAGATTACATTCTAGTCAGGGAAATAGAGACATTGGTGAAATAATTGCACAAACACACGTTAAATTGTGATGTGTCAGGAACTAAAAAAGATAACTTTTTTTTTTTTTTGCGGTACGCGGGCCTCTCACTGTTGTGGCCTCTCCCATTGCAGAGCACAGGCTCCGGACGTGCAGGCTCAGCGGCCATGGCTCACGGGCCCAGCCGCTCCGCGGCATGTGGGATCTTCCCGGACCGGGGCACGAACCCGTGTCCCCTGCAGCGGCAGGCGGACTCTCAACCACTGCACCACCAGGGAAGCCCTAAAAAAGATAACTTTGAGGAGGAGGTATGAAAGCGAGCAGTAGAGTCGGTCTCTTCTGGAAGGTCAGGGAAGGTCTCCCTTAGAGAAGATAACTTGTCTGACATCTGAGGGAGGGGCAGAGGCTGACCAAGCAAAAGGAGGAGGGGGTGACAGTAAATGTAATCTTGAATACTTATATATTATAACCTCTCCCTGTTGATCCTGTTTATATGTTATAATCCGGCCCCATGCAGACTGTAATCCTCCTAAGCCTAGATTGAAAAGAACATGTATTTTGACACCTACGCGTGGAACAACTCCTACGGAGCACCTACTGAACGCTGGCAGAAGACCTCAGACCTCCCAAAAGGCAAGGAACCCCCCACGTACCTGGTTAGGGCAAAAGAAAAAACTAAACAGAGACAAAAGGATAGGGACGGGTCCTGCACCAGCGGGAGAGAGTTGTGAAGGAGGAAAAGTGTCCACACACTAGGAAGCCCCTTCGCGGGTGGAGACTTCGGGAGGCGGAGTGGGGGAGCTTGGGAGCCGCGGAGGAGAGCACAGCAACAGGGTTGCGGAGGGCAAAGCGGACAGATTCCAGCGCAGAGGATCGGGCCGACCGGCACTCACCAGCCGAGAGGCTTGTCTGCTCGCCCGCTGGGGCGGGCGGGACTGGGAGCTGAGGCTACGGCTTGTGTCGGAGCGCCAGGAGAGGACTGAGGTTGGCGGCGTAAACACAGCCTGCAGGGCGTTGGTGCGCCGCGGCTGGCCGGGAGAGAGTCCGGGGAGGGGTCTGGACCTGCCGAAGAGGCAAGAGACTTTTACGTCCCTCTTTGTTTCCTGGTGCACGAGGAGAGGGGATTAAGAACGCTGCTTGAGAGAGCTCCAGGGACGGGCGCGAGCCGCGGCTAAGAGTGCGGAGCCCAGAGACGGACATGGGACGCTAAGGCCGCTGCTGCCGCCGCCAGGAGGCCTGTGTGCGAACACAGGTCACTAGCCACACTCCCTTCCGGGGAGCCTGTGCAGCCCGCCACTGCCAGGGTCCCGGGATCCAGGGACGGCTCCCCCGGGAGAACGCACGGCGCGCCTCAGGCTGCAACGTCACGCCGGCCTCTGCCGCTGCAGGCCCGCCCCGCACTCCGTGACCCTCCCTACCCCCCCGGCCTGGGTGAGCCAGAGCCTCCGAATCAGCGGCTCCTTTAACCCCGTCCTGTCTGAGCAAAGAACAGACGCCCTCCGGCGACCTACACGCACAGGCGGGGCCAAATCCAAAGCTGAGCCCCTGGGAACTGTGAGAACAAAGAAGAGAAAGGGAAATCTCTCCCAGCAGCCTCAGAAGCAGCGGATTAAAGCTCCACAATCAACTTGATATACCCTGCATCTGTGGAATACCTGAATAGACAACGAATCATCCCAAATTAAGGAGCCCTGTGGATGAAAGGCTCTTGGTGCTGCAGCCAGGAGTCAGTGCTGTGCCTCTGAGGTGGGAGAGCCAACTTCAGGACACTGGTCCACAAGAGGCCTCCCAGCTGCACATAATATCAAACAGCAAAAATCTCCGAGAGATCTCCATCTCAAGGCCAGCACCCAGCTTCACTCAACGACCAGCAAGCTACAGTGCTGGACATCCTATGCCAAACAACTAGCAAGACAGGAACACAACCCCACCCATTAGCAGAGAGGCTGCCCAAAATCATAATAAGTCTACAGACACCCCAAAACACACCACCAGACGTGGACCTGCCCACCAGAAAGACAAGATCCAGCCTCATACACCAGAACACAGGCACTAGTCCCCTCCACCAGGAAGCCTACACAACCCACTGAACCAACCTTAGCCACTGGGGACAGACACAAAAAACAACAGGAACTACGAACCTTCAGCCTGCAAAAAAGGAGACCCCAAACACAGTAAGATAAGCAAAATGAAAAGACAGGAAAACACACAGCAGATGAAGCAGCAAGATAAAAACCCACCAGACCTAACAAATGAAGAGGAAATAGGCAGTCTACCTGAAAAAGAATTCAGAATAATGATAGTAAGGTTGATCCGAAATCTTGGAGATAGAATGGACAATAGAATGGACAAATTGCAAGAATCAGTTAACAAGGACCTAGAAGAACTAAAGATGAAACAAGCAACGATGAACAACACAATAAATGAAATTAAAAGTACTCTAGATGGGATCAGTAGCAGAATAACTGAGGCAGAAGAACGGATAAGTGACCTGGAAGATAAAATAGTGGAAATAACTACTGCAGAGCAGAATAAAGAAAAAAGAATGAAAAGAACTGAGGACAGTCTCAGAGACCTCTGGGACAACATTAAACGCACCAACATTCGAATTATAGGGGTTCCAGGAGAAGAAGAGAAAAAGAAAGGGACTGAGAAAATATTTGAAGAGATTATAGTTGAAAACTTCCCTAATATGGGAAAGGAAATAGTTAATCAAGTCCAGGAAGCACAGAGAGTCCCATACAGGATAAATCCAAGGAGAAATACGCCAAGACACATATTAATCAAACTGTCAAAAATTAAATACAAAGAAAACATATTAAAAGCAGCAAAGGAAAAACAACAAATAACACACAAGGGAATCCCCATAAGGTTAACAGCTGATCTTCAGCAGAAACTCTGCAAGCCAGAAGGGAGTGGCAGGACATATTGAAAGTGTTGAAGGAGAAAAACCTGCAACCAAGATTACGCTACCCAGCAAGGATCTCATTCAGATTTGATGGAGAAATTAAAACCTTTACAGACAAGCAAAAGCTGAGAGAGTTCAGCACCACCAAACCAGCTCTACAACAACTGCTAAAGGAACTTCTCTAGGCAAGAAACACAAAAGAAGGAAAGGACCTACAATAACGAACCCAAAACAATTAAGAAAATGGGAATAGGAACATACATATCGATAATTACCTTAAATGTAAATGGACTAAATGCTCCCACCAAAAGACACAGATTGGCTGAATGGATACAAAAACAAGACCCATATATTTGCTGTGTACAAGAGACCCACTTCAGACCTAGAGACACATACAGACTGAAAGTAAGGGGATGGAAAAAGGTATTTCATGCAAATGGAAACCAAAAGAAAGCTGGAGTAGCAATTCTCATATCAGACAAAATAGACTTTAAAACAAAGACTATTAGAAGAGACAAAGAAGGACACTACATAATGATCAAGGGATCGATCCAAGAGGAAGATATAACAATTGTAAATATTTATGCACCCAACATAGGTGCACCTCAATACATAAGGCAAATACTGACAACCATAAAAGGGGAAATCGACAGTAACACATTCATAGTAGGGGACTTTAACACCCCACTTTCACCAATGGACAGATCATCCAAAATGAAAATAAATAAGGAAACACAAGCTTTAAATGATACATTAAACGAGATGGAGTTAATTGATATTTATAGGACATTCCATCCAAAAACAACAGAATACACATTTTTCTCAAGTGCTCATGGAACATTCTCCAGGATAGATCATATCTTGGGTCACAAATCAAGCCTTGGTAAATTTAAGAAAATTGAAATTGTATCAAGTATCTTTTCTGACCACAACGCCATGAGACTAGATATCAATTACAGGAAAAGATCTGTAAAAAATACAAACACATGGAGGCTAAACAATACACTACTTAATAATGAAGTGATCACTGAAGAAATCAAAGTGGAAATCAAAAAATACCTAGAAACAAATGACAATGGAGACACAACGACCCAAAACCTGTGGGATGCAGCAAAAGCAGTTCTAAGGGGGAAGTTTATAGCAATACAAGCCCACCTTAAGAAGCAGGAAACATCTCGAATAAACAACCTAACCTTGCACCTCAAGCAATTAGAGAAAGAAGAACAAAAAAACCCCAAAGCTAGCAGAAGGAAAGAAATCATAAAAATCAGATCAGAAATAAATGAAAAAGAAATGAAGGAAACAATAGCAAAGATCAATAAAACTAAAAGCTGGTTCTTTGAGAAGATAAACAAAATAGATAAACCACTAGCCAGACTGATCAAGAAAAAAAGGGAGAAGACTCACATCAATAGAATCAGAAATGAAAAAGGAGAGGTAACAACTGACACTGCAGAAATAAAAGAGATCATGAGAGATTACTACAAGCAACTCTATGCCAATAAAATGGACAATCTGGAAGAAATGGACAAATTCTTAGAAATGCACAACCTGCCAAGACTGAATCAGGAAGAAATAGAAAATATGAACAGACCAATCAGAAGCACTGAAATTGAAACTGTGATTAAAAATCTTCCAACAAACAAAAGCCCAGGACCAGATGGCTTCACAGGCGAATTCTATCAAACATTTAGAGAAGAGCTAACACCTATCCTTCTCAAACTCTTCCAAAATATAGCAGAGGGAGGAACACTCCCAAACTCCTTCTACGAGGCCACCATCACCTTGATACCAAAACCAGACAAGGATGTCACAAAGAAAGAAAACTACAGGCCAATATCACTGATGAACGTAGATGCAAAAATCCTCAACAAAATACTAGCAAACAGAATCCAACAGCACATTAAAAGGATCATACACCATGATCAAGTGGGGTTTATTCCGGGAATGCAAGGATTCTTCAATATACGCAAATCTATCAATGTGATAAAACATATTAACAAACTGAAGGAGAAAAACCATATGATCATCTCAATAGATGCAGAGAAAGCTTTTGACAAAATTCAACACCCATTTATGATAAAAACCCTGCAGAAAGTAGGCATAGAGGGAACTTTCCTCAACATAATAAAGGCCATATATGACAAGCCCACAGCAAACATCATCCTCAATGGTGAAAAACTGAAAGCATTTCCACTAAGATCAGGAACAAGACAAGGGTGCCCACTCTCACCACTCTTATTCAACATAGTTTTGGAAGTTTTAGCCACAGCAATCAGAGAAGAAAAGGAAATAAAAGGAATCCAAATCGGAAAAGAAGAAGTAAAGCTGTCACTGTTTGCAGATGACATGATCCTATACATAGAGAACCCTAAGATGCTACCAGAAAACTACTAGAGCTAATCAATGAATTTGGTAAAGTGGCAGGATACAAAATTAATGCACAGAAATCTCTGGCATTCCTATATACTAATGATGAAAAATCTGAAAGTGAAATCAAGAAAACACTCCCATTTACCACTGCAACAAAAAGAATAAAATATCTAGGAATAAACCTACCTAAGGAGACAAAAGATCTGTATGCAGAAAATTATAAGACACTGATGAAAGAAATTAAAGATGATACAAATAGATGGAGAGATATACCATGTTCCTGGATTGGAAGAATCAACATTGTGAAAATGACTCTACTACCCCAAAGCAATCTATAGATTCAATGCAATCCCTATCAAACTACCACTGGCATTTTTCACAGAACTAGAACAAAAAATTTTGCAATTTGTATGGAAACACAAAAGACCCCGAATAGCCAAAGCAATCTTGAGAACGAAAGAAGGAACTGGAGGAATCAGGCTCCCTGGCTTCAGACTATATTACAAAGCTACAGTTATCAAGACGGTATGGTACTGGCACAAAAACAGAAAGATAGATCAATGGAACAGGATAGAAAGCCCAGAGATAAACCCACGCACATATGGTCACCTTATCTTTGACAAAGGAGGCAGAAATGTACAGTGGAGAAAGGACAGCCTATTCAATAAGTGGTGCTGGGAAAACTGGACAGCTACATGTAAAAGTATGAGATTAGATCACTCCCTAACACCATACACAAAAATAAGCTCAAAATGGATTAAAGACCTAAATGTAAGGCCAGAAACTATCAAACTCTTAGAGGAAAACATAGGCAGAACACTCTATGACATAAATCACAGCAAGGTCCTTTTTGACCCACCTCCTAGAGAAATGGAAATAAAAACAAAAGTAAACAAATGGGACCTAATGAAACTTAAAAGCTTTTGTGCAGCAAAGGAAACCATAAAGAAGACCAAAAGACAACCCTCAGAATGGGAGAAAATATTTGCAAATGAAGCAACTGACAAAGGATTAATCTCCAAAATTTATAAGCAGCTCATGCAGCTTAATAACAGAAAAACAAACAACCCAATCCAAAAATGGGCAGAAGACCTAAATAGACATTTCTCCAAAGAAGATATACAGAGTGCCAACAAACACATGAAAGAATGCTCAACATCACTAATCATTAGAGAAATGCAAATCAAAACTACAATGAGATATCATCTCACACCAGTCAGAATGGCCATCATCAAAAAATCTAGAAACAATAAATGCTGGAGAGGGTGTGGAGAAAAGGGAACCCTCTTACACTGTTGGTGGGAATGTAAATTGATACAGCCACTGTGGAGAACAGTATGGAGGTTCCTTAAAAAGCTACAAATAGAACTACCATATGACCCAGCAATCCCACTACTGGGCATATACCCTGAGAAGACCATAATTCAAAAAGAGTCATGTACCAAAATGTTCATTGCAGCTCTATTTACAATAGCCCAGAGATGGAAACAACCTAAGTGTCCATCATCGGATGAATGGATAAAGAAGATGTGGCACATATATACAATGGAATATTACTCAGCCATAAAAAGAGACGAAATTGAGCTATTTGTAATGAGGTGGATAGACCTAGAGTCTGTCATACAGAGTGAAGTAAGTCAGAAAGAGAGAGACAAATACCGTATGCTAACACATATATATGGAATCTAAAAAAAAAAAATGTCATGAAAAACCTAGGGGTGAAACAGGAATAAAGACACAGACTTACTAGAGAATGGACTTGAGGCAATGGGGAGGGGGAAGGGTAAACGGTGACAAAGCGATAAAGAGGCATGGACATATATACACTACCAAACGTAAGGTAGATAGCTAGTGGGAAGCAGCCGCATAGCACAGGGAGATCAGCTCGGTGCTTTATGACCGCCTGGAGGGGTGGGATAGGGAGGGTGGGAGGGAGGGAGACGCAAGTGGGAAGAGATATGGGAATATATGTATATATATAACTGATTCATTTTGTTGTGAAGCTGAAACTAACATACCATTGTAAAGCAATTATACTCCAATAAAGATGTTTAAAAAAAAAAAAAAAAAAAAAAAGAACATGTATTTTGAAGGCGTCCATTGCTGTTTAAACAAATTTTTGTCCCTCACTTACATTTCCCTTCTCCAACAAATCCCACTAACCTCTTCTGGTCATCAAGTTGAGCATACACAATAGGCTATTTGGACAAATAAACAAACATAGATTTTCTATTCACTCCCTATGAAAGAAAACTCCATCTAGAGGATCTTATAAAGATTCCTTGTCCTTTCCCTGATTTTTCTTTGGAAGACTGTTGGTTTCCTTCAAGAAGAGTTCAGGAGCGCTTGATTATCTGCAGGACAAGTTGAATCACGTCTCCAAACTCAGTTTTGATTCTAGCTGAGCCCACTAGGCAGTGGGCCCCTGGGGGGCTTGCTCCAGCTGCTTGCATCTGCATTGGTTACTCCTGGCAGCCGGGCCTTGACATAAAGAAAGCGAAAGCTTGGATGGTGGCTAAAGCAATTGCCACATACCTGCCTGTTTACCCCGGGAATCATCCCTTTAGAGGTAGGCCTGGCCTTTACAGTGAGTGGAGACGCTTGACACAGACAGAGGGCAAGGGAGAGCAAAAGAACGGATGAGCAGAGTGGCCTTCTACCTTAAATTAGGAGGTTTGATCCTGACAAGTGCTCTAGGCACCCCTCTGTTGCTCATAACAATAAGGTGTACTCTGAGAGTGCTGTGAACCCAGCACTGCAATCTTTTCATTTTATGCCTTGTTTCCCAGGCTCGTCTTTTGCCAGCTGCATGCAGGTGAAGGGGGTCCTGCCCCTGGGCCTGACACCAATGTGCTCTTAGCCAGAGAGGCAAGTTGCCACTCTATGGATGCTCATGGTTTACTGCAGGAGAAGGGCCTTATTAGGAGCAGAGCCTCCCTCTGGTTCAAGGACTCTCCTCCCCAGGTCAGGCACTGTTGACCCCACAGTAGCAACCACCCCAAATCCTTGGTTTGCTGCCCAAGGCTCTCATGTTACAGTTAAAGACCTGCAAATGTCCGTAGAGTCTTGGCCAGAAAGATCTGGCTAGCATTACAATTTCAAGGAGGAAATATTTCATTGTTGACTCTTTTTCCAAACTCAAGTGAGCTAAAGCCAAAGAGGATTTTATTGCTCTTACAGCAGAATATTCCCTGGGAAGATATGGCTTTAGGCCTAAGATGCTTCAAACGATGTCAGGAGCCCTTGATGTCTTTCCTAAGCTATAAAAAAATTGGTGGGGCTTCCCTGGTGGCGCAGTGGTTGGGAGTCTGCCTGCCGATGCAGGGGACACGGGTTCGTGCCCCGGTCTGGGAAGATCCCACATGCCGCGGAGCGGCTGGGCCCGTGAGCCATGGCCGCTGAGCCTGCGCGTCCGGAGCCTGTGCTCCGCAACGGGAGAGGCCGCAAAAGTGAGAGGCCCGCGTACCGCAAAAAAAAAAATTGGTGTACTGTTACCAAAAGAAGAAAACATGTTGTTGGATTGCCACAAAATAACAAATATCCATTTTAGTTATTTTAACATACATAGTATGCTTGGATAGGATTATATTTTCTTCTCTCTCCTCCCTTTTTCTGGAGCCTGGCACTTGTCATGGATAAAGAAATGGAGGGGGACGTTTGTAATGCAACTCCAAGAAAAGATGGAGGTAACAAGGTGTACAAGATAGTCTGTCCGGAAGTTCACATTTACGTGGCAAGATGGCAAATTATTTCTTTAAAATAATCCACCCAGAGCTTAGCCACTACAGAGGTGTCTTCTCCACCCACTATGCCTACTTTTATCCTCATGATTTGAAGCTCCCCTCTTCTTAGGAGTAGAACTGGGTAGAAAATGGAATGACTGCCAACACACAAAGAGGAGGTGGTATCTGGGTGGAGGAAAGAAGGAGATGACAGAGGGAGGGAGGTTGTGAGATGGGCAGGGAATGTGAAGGAGAAGGTCTGTAGCTAAAGTGCTGGCCCTGGGGATGCTCTATAATCTCTAGAGAGGCTAAGAGCCATCTACAAAATTCATGGAGACAAGTTACAGAGCCTGGACATTACTGCCAAAGCCTGACCATCCTTTGAACTCAGTAGAGGTAGAAGCAGAGAATTTATGAAACACTCTTTGGGGTTCTGGTGTGCACGCACGCGTGTGCGTGTGTGTGTGTGTGTGTGTGTGTGTGTGTGTATTAGCCTGGTTGAAGGAGGGAAGTACCAACAGGTGCCTGGATCTCCCCTCCCAGAAGTTGGGAAATGAGCAGAGCCCACAGGAAGGACCGACCAGCTGATGAGTTTCTTTTTTCTCTGTAAATGATTGTCCTACTCACTCTCCTCCAAGCTCAGCGTTACGTATACCACTCAGTGGCTGTCTTGTGAAGGGTTAATGTCTCTGTAGAAAGGCAATGTACCTGAGGAGTTACACTCATAGCTTTGGGGTCAGACAATCCTGGGCTGAGTCCCTTCTCCACCATGTGCTACCCATGTGACCTTGTACTACCTGTGTGACCTTGAGCATGTTATTTCTTCTCACATTTAGTAAGCTCTCAAGAATTGGGAGAGACAATGATGATACAGATCCCTATTATCTTTACTGAGTTTGCCTGTGTGGGATTTTCAAACTTGAGCCTGAGGGTCAGATTGGGAAAAAAAAAAAAAAACTTACAGAAATAGCGGTTTAAATGTTTGGGATGAGAGCCTCAGCTTTGCTATTGCCTGAGTATGAGGCCGCAGGAGCCACTTCACTGCGCTGGGCTTTGCTTTCTATATCTACGCAGTGTGTTTGTATGTGGAGGGGAGGAGTGATCAAAACAAGTGACACTCCCCATCTCACGGGATCATGTTGGAACCTGGGTTGGATCTTGCTTTATAAATTTTTGCTGGGAAAAATGGAAGAGTTGGAGAGCCAGAGGACAGGGTGTGGCAGGGGGAAAGAGGGGGGAAAGGAGGAGGGCTGGCTCCAACTTCTAGGTGTTAAGAGTAATATTGCCGGTCCCTTTCCTGGGGCTGTTCAGGACAGGAGCCGAGGGACAGCTCAGCCTCCGTGTGGGACGTCTATCCCGACCTCCGTGTTTTCCCTTGGGAGCTGAGACCTGCCAGCACAGCCAGCTTCTCTCCTCAGCCCAGCTCAGAACTTTATGCACGCCAATGTATTTATATTCATCTGTTCCGATTCTGAGTAGTGAAAAATCATTTTATGTGCTCCAAGCTGAGAGGGAAGAAAAAGTTCGTACATTGATTCCTTGCGGTCTAGGGAGTCATGGGATGGCTTCTATAATTCTACAAATTATGACAAGGCATCCATAAAGATGAGGCAGAATCCCCAGGCAGCAGTTCCGGTAGCTCAGTGGAACATTATTTAATACCCATCCGTGGCAGTGTGGCAGCGTTGAAAGACTTCATTTAATTTCTTCATCACAGTTAGAGAATGAGCAGACAGCAGGCTGGGCATGTGGAGCCCCAGGAGCTCCTCTGGCCCCCCCAGACTGGGGCCCAGGGATTTGTGGCTGTTTGGGCTTTGTCCATTGTTATTTTGTGCACTTCTAAAAAGTGATTGTCTGTTTAATTCACATTTAGAGCTCTCTCAACTTAAAACCAGGTTCTACCAAAAACATTCTGAGTTGATTCAGTTCCATTCCATTCAAATTAATTCAATCAGAGGAACATTTGTGGAGCAACTAGTTGCTGCTATGCTAGATCTGTGGGGGCATAAAAATGAACCAGGCCAGGCCCCTGCTTCCCCAAAGCTAGGTGGATGTTCCGCAGTTGCTCCTTAAAGCTCCGTAAATTGTAGGATGAAGGCAGTATTGGAAATTGAACACAGTTCAAGCCTCTCACTGACCAGATTGGCCAGTTCTCTTCCATTTTCCATTGTTTTCACCCTGATCTGCTTCCTTTACCTAATAAAGAACACAGCTATTAGTTCAGCAAATATTAAAGGCCTAAGTGTGTGCCCAGCATAGAGGCAGTGTGGGAGGAAAACTAATTGTTCTCGTTCATTTACCAGCTTATTGGATAGTATCAGGAGCCCACACTAGAGAGCCAGTTGGTCGGGTCGTGAACAAGGGCAAGTTGACGACTTCTCTAAGCTCCATTTCCTCATCTGCACGTGGAAATGAAAATAACATGCACCCTCATGGCTGTGAGAACTAAAGGAGCTAACGTGTATACAAAATTCAGCGTATTTCCTAGCACATGGTAGGTGCTCAAGAGCTGCTTTCTATCATCATCATCATTGCCCATTTTAGAACAGAAATTCCTAAAGGTCAGTGATAGTTGCATTTTATGGATGACAAACAGCCTCCAGCACCTGTTAACAAGTGATCAATGATTCATAAATACTAATAAAATACTAAACGTTAAGTGTTTTAAATCTCTCCCCCATGCCTCTGTCAGTAAGGAAGACTGTATTGAGTTAGCTCCAATAGTATCATCCTTTGCAGCACTGAATCTGGGCCTGGTAAACGGGAAAATGAAGGAAGCGAGAGGCTAAGTGGGGTTACATGATAAGGAGCTGAGACAGAGCCAGCATGGAGAGAGACCAGGAAGGGTTCTGCAGACCTGGTTTGGGATAGAGCATGGGGGAAACCTTGAGTGGGAGAGGCCAAAGACTTGGGGATAGGTCCCTTTTGTTTGAGAGACAGAAAGAGAAAGAGAGAGAGAGAATAAACGAATGGATGGATGGATGGATGGATGGATGGATGGATGAATGAATGAATGAAAGAAAAGCCCTTAAGGCAGCACAGGCCTCCACAGGTCTCAGAAGGGCTCTGCTGTTACCCTCTGGAAATTTTTAATAATTTGTCAACAAGGGGCCCCAGATTTTCATTGTGCACTGGGCTCTGCAAATTGTGTACCTGGTCCTACCTTAGGGAAAGATTTGTTACAGTTTCACTGTGTGAAATGAATGGAATCCCTTTTTAGCATTTTCTTGAGATTTAAACAGTTTTCGATTCTTGGGGGTGGGTGGGTCAATTGTGGATCCTTTGACTAAAACTCTGGACTAGGCTGGGCCTCAAGCTGGTTCCGCTTTACCCAGATTCCATAGCAGAAGAGCACTCTTC
The DNA here is from genome assembly GCF_003676395.1 of Aethalodelphis obliquidens. NCBI lineage: Eukaryota > Metazoa > Chordata > Mammalia > Artiodactyla > Delphinidae > Aethalodelphis > Aethalodelphis obliquidens. The sequence continues at coordinate 7,837,219 of NW_020837966.1, forward strand.
CCTCTATTCTGCTGTAGGCATCCTCCTGCACCCGTCCCAGCCCAAATTCATTTGCAAGATCCTTGGGAAGTCTGCAGGCAGCCTCCAATGTGTGCTCACTCCATCAGCCCCTGGGGAAACCCAGTACAACACTCTACACTCCATTCCATTATCCTGGCAAAATGCTGAAAGAAAAGGCTGCAGAGGGCTTCCCTGGTGGCGCAGTGGTTGAGAGTCCACCTGCCAATGCAGGGGACACGGGTTCGTGCCCCAGTCTGGGAAGATCCCACATGCCGCGGAGCGGCTGGGCCCGTGAGCCATGGCCGCTGAGCCTGCGCGTCCGGAGCCTGTGCTCCGCGGCGGGAGAGACCACAACAGAGAGAGGCCCAAGTACCGCAAAAAAAAAAAAGAAAAAGAAAAAAGAAAAGGCTGCAGGTGTTCCTTGGGGGGTTCAGATAAAGGAAGCAGTGTCCCTAGACGTGCTGTGTAGGACACGGGGAAGTTCTCACTCCTGGAGTTCAACCTGGGAAGGTGCGCACTTCTGCTTCTGTGTGGATGTTGCGCGGAGCCGCTTTCTTGTCCTGCCTTCCATTCTGACAGAAAGGCACCGTGTAGAGAGGATAAGGTACTGTGAGTTCAGCCCATTATCTAATGGTTTCAAGGGTCATTTTGATCTTGTCAGGATCAGCAGGCCTCCTTTCAGCCGACCTAGAAAGGCTGACAGAAACAATAAATGGACAATTTTGAAACTCTTTTTCTGAGTTATACTCTGGAGACAAATTCTGGTAAATACTGATCTCTAGCCCCCTCTCCACTTGCCAGCCCACCATTTTCAGAGATGATTGCCCCCGTCTCTGACCACCACGTGGTCATCAGCTTATCTTGCCAACATTGTGTCAGCAAGCGATTTGCTGTCGCTTCTCTGTCTGCCCTGTAGTGCTTACACCACAAAGAGCCCAACGTGATGTATACCTCACAGCACACTTTCGTCTCTAATTTAGTGCCTACATAGCTGTAATAGCTGTATTGAACTGAAGCTGAGAAAAATCATCCTTGCCACCCTCCATTTTTAGGGAGTCTGTGATAGGTTGGAGGATTAACCTATTGATCTCTAGTCAGAAATCATTACCTCTCACCCCCTTCTGCCTCGTCAATAAATGGCACGGAATTTCAATTCCAGGAGACACATTCAAAACAGGGGTGTCTAGAGCTGTGCATAGGACTATAAATAGGGTGGAATCTAAAGGAAAGCATTTAAACCCAAGAGACAGATTACAGGTTACACCACACCCTATAAAGGATTTAGACTTCTAAAAATGTTAACATTTCTTCTGTAACAGATTGTTCCGCTCATGGAAATTACAATTACTGTCATTTTTTTGATACTGACCATGAAAACTACATATATTTTCTTCAGACATGGTATTTTAACTAAGTAGTGAAATAAAGCATTTATTTCAAAGACTGTATTGCCTGAACTGTCTAGATCTGTATGTTTTTATGAAAAGTTTCTCATGCCTTGTTTAAGTGCCCCAGCTCTAGAGCTGAGCGAGATCTAGTTGGCCTGAAATACCATCAGACTCCTAATGATGAGGTCAATTTGGCATGAAAAACTGGCTATAAAGAGCACTTTATAAAACAGTAAAAATCTATACTACAAATGTTATAGTGGGACCAACAAATGTCAAATTAAAGTTGGGGGAGTGGACACAAAAATCCACGAAAAGTGGATGCTTCTCGTTTGAACTAAAGACATTAGTGTGAGCCAGGGTTTCTATGTTTGGTAGAATGTTTGCTTCACAGAATCTTAATCGGAATTACGTTAAAAAGAAAAGAAAAGAGCTCTGTGGTAAGGTAGACTTAAGATTCTCTGAGCTAAGCAAAGCCCAGAGGGTTTTCTTATTGTAAGAATTCTCACTGCTTTTAATTTGCTTAACTGCCGTGTGAATGAGCAAGGGCAGAGGGAGAACCTAGGACAGAACACTCCCCAAACTTGCTGGAACTTAGAAAGTTATTCTGAGAAATATTTCAAGGGATTAGAGTTCTGGGACCCCTTTGGGAAAACGTGTGTCTCGGTCCTGGGGGCACGTTTGGAGGGGAAGGTGTCGAGTGGGCCTGTGTGTAGGCCACAGTGTTGGAGTGCTCAGTGATCTAGGGTCCTGTGGCCACCTGGGCTGGCACCTGAGGGCACCGTTGCGTTCCCCTCTCCTCCTAGGGCTCCTTTATGACATTCAGAAAACCATCCGGAGCGATTTGACAGGAGGACACATAGGCTACAGCTCCAAAGTATCAGGTTACTTTGCTTGTGTTCTTTGAAGTTTGAAGTCTTTGAAGTTTTGGTTTCCCTTGAGAGGTGAAGATCAGAAAACAAACGCCAAAGGTCTTTATACACTGTGGAAAGAAAGTACAATTAACAACCATGCAGTGCTCCCCAAATGCCTTGGCCAGAGTGCTGGAGTTCTAGTGTTCACAAACTTTGACTCTGCTGGAGTTTTAATGGGGTGATAGTCCCCGGGGATCCAGGAATGCTGGAATCATGCCTTGCCAATCACTTTCCCACTGCCCTCCCCTGTGAGGTTCTGAAGAGTGTTATATACCTAAGGAACAAGAATATGCTTGAAGCTATCACTTTATTTACAGCTACTTGACTTTTAGCTCTGGTAAAGACATCTAAGTGGGGTCCTCTGGTTCTGTTCTTTTTCACAGATCTGAATTTCAGTATCTACCACTGTCCAGCCACCAGAAGAAGTTGAGGAGGGAGGGGCTGCAAGGCAGCTGGAGAAAAAGCCTGGCTCAGTGCTCTTATCAGCTGCCAGCCTGGAGAAGCTGAGAGAGCAGGAGGGGAGGTTGAGAGTTCAGCATCAATCCTGTAAGGAATAGGCCCTGACAATAAGCCCCATCCCATCAGATGTACTAAGAGAAGGACTGTCTTAGTCCAGTCTGGCGGCTGTAACACAATACCACACCCTGTGTAGCTTTAAACAACAAAAATGTATTTCTCACAGTTCTGGGTACTGGAAGTCCAACATCAGTGTGCCAGTATGGTCGGGTTCTGGTGAGAACCCTCTTCCAGTCACAGACTGCTGACTTCTGGTTTTGTCTTCACTTGCTGGAAGGAGCCAAGGGAGCTCTCTTTGGCCTCTTTTATTTAATTTATATATATATGTGTATTTTAAAACTTTTTGAATTTTATTTATTTTTTTATATAGCAGGTTCTTATTAGTTATCCATTTTATACATATTAGTGTATACATGTCAATCTCAATCTCCCAGTTCATTCCACCCCCACCCCCGCCCCCACCACTTTCCCCCCTTGGTGTCCATACATTTGTTCTCTACATCTGTGTCTCAACTTCTGCCCTGCAAACCGGTTCATCTGTACCATTTTTCTAGGTTCCACATATATGCATTAATATATGATATTTGCTTTTCTCTTTCTGATTTACTTCACTCTGTATGACAGACTCTGGTCCATCCACGTCTCTACAAATGACCCAATTTTGTTCCTTTTTATGGCTGAGTAATATTCCATTGTATATATGTACCACATCTTCTTTATCCATTCCTCTGTCGATGGGCATTTAGGTTGCTTCCATGACCTGGCTATTGTAAATAGTGCTGCAATGAACATTGGGATGCATGTGTCTTTTTGAATTATAGTTTTCTCTGGGTATATGCCCAGTAGTGGGATTGCTGGGTCATATGGTAATTCTATTTCTAGTTTTTTCAGGAACCTCCATACTGTTCTCCATAAGGCTGTATCAGTTTACATTCCCACCAACAGTACAAGAGGGTTCCCTTTTCTCCACACCCTCTCCAGCATTTGTTGTTTGTAGATTTTCTGATGATGCCCATTCTAACTGGTGTGAGGTGATACCTCATTGTGGTTTTGATTTGCATTTCTCTAATCATTAGTGATGTTAAGCAGCTTTTCATGTGCTTCTTGGCCATCTGTATTTCTTCTTGGAGAAATGTGTATTTACATCTTCTGCCCATTTTTAGATTGGGTTGTTTTTTTTTTTTTAATATTGAGCTGCATGAACTGTTTATATATTTTGGAGATTAATCCTTTGTCCATTGATTCGTGTGCAAAAATTTTCTCCCATTCTGAGGGTTGTCTTTTCGTCTTGTTTATGGTTTCTTTTGCTGTGCAAAAGCATTTAAGTTTCATTAGGTCCCATTTGTTTATTTTTGTATTTTTGTTTTTACTTCCATTACTCTAGGAGGTGGATCATAAAAGATCATGTTGTGATTTATGTCAAAGAGTGTTCTTCCTATGTTTTCCTCTAAGAGTTTTATAGTGTCTGGTCTTACATTTAGATCTCTAATCCATTTATTTTTTCTACTCCATTTTGAGTTTATTTTTGTGTATGGTGTTAGGGAGTGTTCTAATTTCATTCTTTTACATGTAGCTGTCCAGTTTTCCCAGTACCACTTATTGAAGAGACTGTCTTTTCTCCATTGTATATCCTTGCTTCCTTTGTCATAGATTAGTTGACCATAGGTGCCTGGGTTTATCTCTGGGCTTTCTGTCTTCTTCCATTGATCTATATTTCTGCTTTTGTGCCAGTACCATACTGTCTGGATTACTGTAGCTTTGTAGTATAGTCTGAAGTCAGGGAGTCTGATTCCTCCAGCTCCGTTTTTTTCCCCCAAGACTGCTTTGGCTCCTCGGCTTCTTTTGTGTTTCCATACAATTTTAAGATATTTTTGTTCTAGTTCTGTAAATAATGCCATTGGCAATTTGATAGGGATTGCATTGAATCTGTAGATTGCTTTGGGTTCCAGTCATTTTCACAATGTTGATTCTTCCAATCCAAGAACATGGTGTATCTCTCCATCTGTTGGTATCATCTTTAATTTCTTTCATCAGTGTCTTATAGTTTTCTGCATACAGGTCTTTTGTCTCCCTAGATAGGTTTATTCTTAGGTATTTTATTCTTTTGTTGCAGTGGTAAAGGGGAGTGTTTCCTTAATTTCTCTTTCAGATTTTTCATCATTAGTATATAGGAATGCAAGAGATTTCTGTGCATTAATTTTGTATCCTGCAACTTTACCAAATTCATTGATTAGCTCTAGCAGTTTTCTGGTAGCATCCTTAGGATTCTCTATGTACAGTGTCATGTCATCTGCAGACAGTGACAATTTTACTTCTTCTTTTCCAATTTGTATTCCTTTTATTTTTTTCTTCTCTGTTTGCCATGCTAGGACTTCCAAAACTATGTTGAATAATAGTGGACATCCTTATCTTGTTACTGATCTTAGAGGAAATGCTTTCAGTTTTTCACCATTGAGATGATGTTTGCTGTGGGTTTGTCATATATGGTCTTTATTATGTTGAGGTAGGTTCCCTCTATGCCCACTTTCTGGAGAGTTTTTATCATAAATGGGTGTTGAATTTTGTCAAAAGCTTTCTCTGCATCTACTGAGATGATCATATGGTTTTTCTCCTTCAATTTGTTAATATGGTGTTTCACATTGATTGATTCGTGTATATTGAAGAATCCTTGCATCCCTGGGATAAATCCCACTTGATCATGGTGTATGATCCTTTTAATGTGTTGTTGGATTCTGTTTGCTAGTATTTTGTTGAGGATTTTTGCATCTATATTCATCAGTGTTATTGGTCTGTAACTTTCTTTTTTTGTAGTATCTTTGTCTGGTTTTGGTATCAGGGTGATGGTGGCCTCATAGAATGAGTTTGGGAGTTTTCCTTCCTCTGCAATTTTTTGGAAGAGTTTGAGAAGGATGGGTGTTAGCTCTTCTCTAAATGTTTGATAGAATTCACCTGTGAAGCCATCTATCCAGGACTATTGTTTGTTGGAAGATTTTTAATCCCAGTTTCAATTTCATTACTTGTGATTGGTCTGTTCATATATTCTATTTCTTCCTGGTTCAGTCTTGGAAGGTTATACCTTTCTAAGGATTTCTTCCAGGTTGTCCATTTTATTGGCATAGAGTTGCTTGCAGTAGTCTCTTATGATGCTTTGTATTTCTGCTGGGTCCGTTGTAACTTCTCCTTTTTCATTTCTAATTTTATTGATTTGAGTCCTTGCCATTTTTTTCTTGATGAGTCTGGCTAAAGGTTTATCAATTTTGTTGATCTTCTCAAAGAACCAGCTTTTAGTTTTATTGATCTTTGCTATTGTTTTCTTTGTTTCTATTTCATTTATTTGTGCTCTGATCTTTATGATTTCTTTCCTTCTACTAACTTTGGGTTTTGTTTGTTCTTCTGTCTCTAGTTCCTTTAGGTGTAAGGTTAGATTGTTTATTTGAGATTTTTCTTGTTTCTTAAGGTAGGCTTGTATTACTATAAGCTTCCCTCTTAGAACTACTTTTCCTGCATCCCGTAGGTTTTGGATCGTCATGTTTTCATTGTCATTTGTCGCTAGGTATTTTTTTATTTCCTCTTTGATTTCTTCAGTGATCTCTTGGTTATTTAGTAACGTATTGTTCAGCCTCCATGTTTTTGTGTTTTTTACGTTTTTTTCTCCTGTAATTGATTTCTAATCTCATAGCATTTTGGTCAGAAAAGATGCTTGATATGATTTCAGTTTTCTTAAATTTACTGAGGCTTGATTTGTGACCCAAGATGTGATCTATCCTGGAGAATGTTCCATGTGCACTTGAGAAGAAAGTGTAATCTGCTGTTTTTGGTTGGAATGTCCTATAAATATCAATTCAATGCATCTGTTCTATTGTGTCATTTAAAGCTTGTGTTTCCTTATTAATTTTCTGTCTGTGTGATCTGTCTATTGGTGTGTGAGGTGTTAAAGTCCCCCACTCTTATCATGTTAATGTGGATTTCCTCTTTTATAGCTGTTAGTAGTTTCCTTATGTATTAAGGTGCGCCTATGTTGGGTGCATATATATTTATAATTGTTATATCTCCTTCTTGTACTGATCCCTTGATCATTATGTAGTGTCCTTCCTTGTCTCTTTGTAACATTGTTTATTTAAAGTCTATTTTATCTGATATGAGTATTGCTACTCCAGCTTTCTTTTGATTTCCATTTGCATGGAATATCTTTTTCCATCCCCTCACTTTCAGTCTGTATGTGTCCCTAGGTCTGAAGTGGGTCTCTTGTAGACAGCATATATATGGGTCTCGTTTTTGTATCCATTCAGCGAGCCTGTGTCTTTTGGTTTGAGCATTTAATCCATTCACGTTTAAGATAATTATGGATATGTATGTTCCTATTACCATTTTATTAATTGTTTTGGGTTTGTTTTTGTAGGTCCTTTTCTTCTCTTGTGTTTCCCACTTAGAGAAGTTCCTTTAGCATTTGTTGTAAAGCTGGTTTGGTGGTGCTGAATTCTCTTAGCTTTTGCTTGTCTGTAAAGCTTTTGATTTCTCCATCGAATCTGAATGAGATCCTTGCCGGCCAGAGTAATCTTGTTTGTAGGTTCTTCCCTTTCATCACTTTAAGTATATCATGCCACTCCCTTCTGGCTTGTAGAGTTTCTGCTGAGAAATCAGCTGTTAACCTTATGGGAGTTCCCTTGTATGTTATTTGTTGTTTTTCCCTTGCTGCTTTCAATAATTTTTCTTTGTCTTTAATTTTTGCCAGTTTGATTACTATGTGTCTCAGTGTGTTTCTCCTTGGGTTTATCCTGTATGGGACTCTCTGTGCTTCCTGGACTTGGGTGGCTATTTCCTTTCCCATGTTAGGGAAGTTTTCGACTATAATCTCTTCAAATATTTTCTCAGGTCCTTTCTCTCTCTCTTCTCCTTCTGGAACCCCTATAATACAAATGTTGGTGCGTTTAATGTTGTCCCAGGGGTATGTTAGGCTGTCTTCATTTCTTTTCATTCTTTTTCCTTTATTCTGTTGCACAGCAGTGAATTCCACCATTCTGTCTTCCAGGTCACTCATCTGTTCTTCTGCCTCAGTTATTCTGCTATTGATTGCTTTTAGTGTATTTTTCATTTCAGTTATTGTATTGTTCATCTCTGTTTGTTTGTTCTTTAATTCTTCTAGGTCTTAAACATTTCTTGCATCTTCTCAATCTTTGCCTCCATTCTTTTTCCGAGGTCCTGGATCATCTTCACTATTATTATTCTGAATTCTTTTTCTGGAAGGTTGCCTATCTCCACTTCATTTAGTTGTTTTCCTGGGGTGTTATCTTGTTCCTTCTTCTGGTACATAGCCCTCTGCCTTTTCATCTTGTCTCTCTCTGTGAATGTGGTTTTTGTTCCACAGGCTGCAGGATTGTAGTTCTTCTTGCTTCTGCTGACTGCCCTCTGGTGGATGAGGCTATCTAAGAGGCTTCTGCAGGTTTCCTGATGGGAGGGACTGGTGGTGGGTAGAGCTGGCTGTTGCACTTGTGGGTAGAGCTCAGTAAAACTTTAATCTGCTTGTCTGCTGATGGGTGGGGCTGGGTTCCCTCCCTGTTGGTTGTTTGGCCTGAGGCGACCCAACACTGGAGCCTACCCGGGCTCTTTGGTGGGGCTAATGGCAGACTCTGGGAAGGCTCATGGCAAGAAGTACTTTCCAGAACCTCTGCTGCCAGTGTCCTTGTCTTCCTGGTGAGAGAGATCCACCCCCCACCTCTGCAGAAGACCCTCCAACACTAGCAGGTAGGTCTGGTCCAGTCTCCTATAGGGTCACTTCTCCTTCCCCTGGGTCCCGATGTGCACACTACTTTGTGTGTGCCCATCAAGAGTGGAGTCTCTGTCTCCCCCAGTCCTGTTGATGTCCTGCAATCAAATCCCTCTAGTGTTCAAAATCTGATTCTCAAGAATTTCTTCTCCCGTTGCCGGACCCCCAGGTTCGGAAGCCTGACATAGGGCTCAGAACCTTCACTCCAGTGGGTGGACTTCTATGGTATAAGGGTTCTCCAGTTTGTGAGTCACCCACCCAGCAGTTATGGGATTTGATTTTATTGTGATTGCACCCCACCTACCATCTCATTGTGACTTCTCCTCTGTCTTTGGATGTGGGGTATCTTTTTTGGTGAGTTGTTCAGCAGTTAGTTGTGATTCCGGTGTTCTTGCAAGAGGGAGTGAGAGCACATCCTTCTACTTTGCCATCTTGAACCAATCTCTGGGCCTCTTTTATAAGGGCATTAATCTCATTCCTGAGGGCTCTGCCCTCATGACCTAATTACCTCCGAAAGGCCCACCTCCTAATACAACCACACTGGGCATTAGAATTTCAACATATGAATTTGGAGGCAGCAAAACATTCAGACCATGGTATAGATTGCCCTCTGATGATGAAGAAAGAGAGAAATAAGAATCAGCAGATTTAGCCCTAGTCTTAGTCTGCTTGATTAGATGATTATTTAGACCTGATTCCACACCTGGCTTCCCCTCTTCATGCAAGCACCTGAAGCCTTAGTAAGGTCCAAGCCAACATCCTGATGGTAACCATCAGCATCACATCAATTACCAGGTTCCATCTGTGTGGACCATAAAAGCATCTTGCCTTGGGACCAAGACTGGGAGGTGCAGAGGAGATGGGATTCGGGCCACTACCACCTTCTTTGTTTATGAAATGAACCCACATAGATATCTTGGCCCCCATCCTTTAAAGGAGTTGAGTATACAATTTGACCCCAGTAGATGGATCAGAAAAGATTAGAATGAACCATTTCCCTCACTTCTTTCCTTCTCTGGGTAACTTGAGTCCCATCTGGGTTTCTGTTTCTGAGCCTGGTTTGATTCTGATCCTGACCCTGGGATCATAGACTCCGTATTGAATAGCATTCTGAATAGTCAGCTGGCCTACTTATGCATCCTCAGGCACATTGAGTCTGCCCCAGAGACACAGAGTTCTATTTTTTAACAACTCTTTTGCTATTAAGAAATGTTTCCTTATATGTAACCTCATGCTTTTGTACTGCACTTTGTGGAGGCAAAAAAACAACTGGATATTACCTGTGGTTGAGTCTTCTGTGTGCTCAAAGATTCTTGGTCTTACTTGTCTAGGTTGAAAAATCCAATCTTAACCTCTTTTTTATAATTCTTATTTTCCTTCTTTTCACCATATTGTGAATGTTCCAACAAGAAGCTTCCTTAAATTTGTTAATCATTAGAATCATCTGGAGACCTTTCTAAATGTACCAAATTGCACATCATTCTCCAGGCTTCCTGTATAAGAATTATAGGGACTGGGGTGGTTTGCAGCTTGGGCAGGAATTACCATTTTTAAATAGGACAAATAAATTATTGGGATCTTTTTGAAGTGTGTGCCCAAATTACAGTTCTCCCTTTCTCAGGGAATGGCACCCATTCTTCAAATGTGGGTGCCTGGCATCCAGGTTGGCACTAGCGTTGTGGATGGGGGGACATCTGGTTCAAATGAGGCCAAAGAGTGTCTTATTCCCAGAATTTGGAAATGGCACTTAGAGACAGGAGGTCAATCTCTGAGGGCGATTAGAAGTATGACATGAAAAAAATGGAGAAACCAAATTATGACCTGAAGATAGAGAGCAGAGAAAGATGGTCTGCAGAGACGAAGTAGAGTGAAGCAGCTCTCTGAGATATTCAAGAGAAAAAAGCAAAGCATTCCAATGGCTCTAGGCTCTGGTTCTGGTCTCAGCATTCCTTCCCCAAGAGTCCATGAGATGGTCTCTGTCCTATGTGGGTGACCCTCCCTTCTTGCCTAACCTAGCTAAAGCAGATTTTCATTACCAGCCACCAAAAGGGGCCTGTCAAATATGGAACTAATGGCTCCACCAGGATTGTTGATAAGCTCACAGCCTATGTCTTCTTTCCCTGTTGACTATAGAATTCTCTATTTTGCTTTCCTGAGAGGACACGTGCCTCTTGACTTTAAAAGAATATTTCATTGACATCATCTGACTAGGCAATTTTAATACTCCCCTAACTTTGAATGATTACCATTGAACAATTTTCTCAATTTTTCTAATAGGAAAAAACCCACTAATATTTACTAACTGATGCATTCACCCCAAACCTGTAAAGGCAATACTATTATTGGCCCATTTTACATGTGAGGAAATTGAGGCATAGAAGGGGTAAATAACTTTCCTTAGGTCACAAAGCTGGTAAATGGTGGGTCCAGCACTTGAACCCAGATGTGACCACAGACTCTAAAATTTCAACCACTTTGATATACTTGGATTGAAGCCAAAATTCAGTGGTTGAGGGAAAAACTCTTGATGCTGCCTAAGAAGTAATGTGCAAATACTCATTTCTATACTAAGAGAACATTCCAGTTTGGACTCAATAGGAAGAAGCAAACAAGGTGGGTTAGGGGGCTCTGGTAGTTTTCATAGATGAGTCAGGACTTGAATTGAGGCCAGAGAGAGGTGGGGACAGAGAGTGTTGCCATCTTACCACCCATTTCCTCCTTTAAACAGATCTCTGATTTTATTCATATATCCATCCCTTCCCCAAGTGACCCGTGTGCTAGGGATAGGCTGTCCTCCAGGAAAATGCCTTATTTTCTATGGGTAAATTCATCCCCCTTGCCAGTAATTGGGCATGTGACCCAACTTAGGCCAGTGAGATGCTGGGAGAGGTTTTCTGGGGAGTTTATGAGACAACTTTGTCTGAATCTTATGGGAAAAATTTCAGAAGAGATTCTCTCTTCTGATCTGGGTGTTATTCTATCAGTTAGCTATTGCCACAAAAATATGCACGGCAAAATCCCACACAATCTCAGTACCAGAGAGTGATAAGCATCTATTTAGTGATCTAGGCCTTGCTTGTTGCAATCCAGTTCTCCTGACATTGGCTGGGCTCACTAATTAGGGTCTGGGGATCAGTTGATCTAGCTTGTGTTCTACACCAGAGTCTCCCATTCCGTCCCAGGACCGGTAAGCTAGCCTACACGTGTTCTTCTCAAGACAGTGGCACCCGTGTAAGAGCACCAGAGGAAATACGCAAGCATATCTCAAGCCTAGTCTCCATCACATCTACCAACGTTTCATTGGCTAAAGAAAATCACATGGTTAAGCTTAGTATCAAGTCCACCCTTCCTGGGAGTGATGAGGAGGGTGTATACTTCTGAGAAACAGTTTAATCTACCACAGGGCCGTGCATGGATATGAGACCCAGGAGAATGACAGCCCCCCTCCTTTTCAGCCTGCAGATATAAAGCCAACACACATGGAGAAAAGGGGATCCGAGAGAACCCCAGGAAAGCAGAGCTGGAACCACTTGATCAAATCAACCTGAAGTTTTAGTCGACATCTGGACTTTTGGTAATGTTGGCCAAGTTTGACATTATTTAAGCAAGTTTGAGGTAGATATTCTGTTACTTGCAGCTGACACTCTCCCAATTCAGAGTTTTCCTTGCAACATTTAGGAACAGAGGCCCAGAGATGTGAATAAACAGCACATAGGGAAAAAGCAATGCAAAGAGCCTGGAGAGACTATATATATGCACACACACATATATATTGGCCAAGTGTTTTGTCCTTGAAAATCCAACCATACTTTTCTTTTATCACCCACACAACTTGCAGCAGATCTGTTCCTTCTTGATTTTGTGTAATTTGATTCATTCACAGATGTTTGTTCATCTGGCCTTCCAGTTGGTATGGTAACAGCCTGACTGAACTGTGGCATTTATTATTCACTACATGCTCTTGTCAAGTCAGTAAGAAGCAGGTTTGGTTTTTTTCAGGCAACCCAGGGGACTGAGTCATTTAGGAGAAAATGTGGCCCTATACCTCCTCTGATGCTGATGCTTGAAATTCTCCTGTTAAAACTCTACCACTTTCCTCTGCTCACACTGACTGAGGTGTTTCCTTCCTTTTGCTAGAGCTCTTGTTTCCTAGCTATGGAAGGCAACATTCATTTCCACCTTCCACCCCCATCACGTTACAGTAATAACAGGACATAAATTGAGTGGGCAGCTAGTCAAAGGATTTGTAAAAGTCACATTAAAAAAAATACTGGGGGACTTCCCTGGTGGCGCAGTGGTTGAGAGTCTGCCTGCCGATGCAGGAGACAAGGGTTCGTGCCCTGGTCCGGAAAGATCCCACATGCCGCAGAGCGCCTGGGCCTGTGAGCCATGGCCGCTAAGCCTGCGCGTCCGGAGCCTGTGCTCCGCAACGGGAGAGGCCACAACAGTGAGAGGCCCGCGTACCGCAAAAAAAAAAAAGAAAAAAATTACTGGGAAGGAGCGAAGGGTAATATCTCAGAGTAAATATCAGTCATTTAAAATAATACTTATCAAGGCTCACTGTGTGCTTGTAACTCAACTAAGAATTTCTTGGTACCCTAGGAGGTAAAACATTGAGTAAGAACATGGCTAGTATTCACTGGAAACCTACTATGTGCTGGGCACTACATGGGGCCCACCATACACATTATTCGTTCAGTCTTCACAATGACCCTGGAAAATAACTATGCCTTTCCCCATTTTAGGAAGAAAATGATTAACTTTTCCAAGGTCTCACAGTTAGCATGTGGGGGAGTTAGAATTTGAATTTGGACACGTGAGTCCATTTTATTTACACTACACTGTGCTTCCTTGAACAAAAGAGACATAGTACAGTGATTACGGGGTATAGATTTGCCTATGGGAATAGGAAAATCTGGCCCAACTGTCTGCTAATTGTATGACTTTGGCCAAAACATTTAACCTTTCTGTGCCTCGGTTTCCTCATTTAAAATGGGGATAATCCTATTATTACCGTCTGAGTATTGTTCTCAGAATTAAATGAGATAATGTACACAAAACATTTAGCACAATGCATCTCAAACGAAGTTTAATTTTATTATGTAGTGAATGCCTGGCACAGTGCTGTCCATTAGAAGGGTCTGTGATGATGAAAATGTTCTATATCTGCATTATCTAATGCTGTAGCCTCTAGCCACCTGTGGCTGTTGAGAACTTAAAATGTGGCTACTGCAAGTGAGGAACTGAATTTTTATTTCATTTCATTTTCTTTTTCTTTTACATTTTTAAATTACTTAATTTTTAACATTTTTATTGGAGTATAATTGCTTTACAATGGTGTGTTAGTTTCTGCTTTATAACAAAGTGAATCAGCTATACATATACATATATCCCCATATCTCCCCCCTCTGGTGTCTCCCTCCCACCCTCCCTATCCCACCCCTCCAGGTGGTCACAAAGTACGGAGCTGATCTCCCTGTGCTATGCAGCTGCTTCTCACTAGCTCTCTGTTTTACATTTGGTAGTCTATATATGTCCATGCCACTCTCTCACTTTGTCCCAGCTTACCCTTCTCCCTCCCCACGTCCTCAAGTCCATTCTCTGCATCTGCATCTTTATTCCTGTCCTGTCCCTAGGTTCTTCAGAACCTTTTTTTTTTTTTTTTTAGATTCCATATATATGTGTTAGCATATGGTATTTGTTTTTCTCTTTCTGACTTACTTCACTCTGTCTGACAGACTCTAGGTCCATCGCATTTCATTTCCATTAACAACAATTTAAATAGCCAAACATATCTAGTGACTACCATATTGGACAGCTCAGGTGTAGTATGTGCCAGATACAATATGTACAAAAAAGAATAAGAAGCAATTCTCATTCATGGGAGGCTTATGGTTTAATGGAAGCTGATAAGCAGATGATTAGTAGGCATGGTGAAAAGTATTACAGTGCAGCTATAGACAAAATACTATGGAATTCAAAGGAGCTTTTCCTGGGGGTCAGGAAAAGCTTTTAAGAGGTAATGACAGTTGAGCAAGGCCTTGAAGGGTGAGTAAAGATTCAGTTCATTCATTCAGCAGATATATGTTGAGTGCCTTCTCTGAGTCAGGCACCAAAGTTTGAGAGAGTATGGGAGAGATAAAGGTCAGGGTTCAGAGGCAACATCTGTATTGATTAGACTGTTCAGGAAGGTCTTGTAAAAGGTAGAACTTGAACTGACCCTTGAATCACAGGTAAAATTTGGATGATGCCGGGAGCTAAGGGGGAGCTTTCCAGGTAAAGAGAACAGCACGAGTAAAGAGGCGAAGTTGAGAAGAAGTGACAACCATTACACCATCCTAACTGAAGTAGAGAATATGACTTGAGGAGAGCTATGGTGCAGTCCTTCTGGGGATGAGCATAAAGTGGGGAGGGCAGGAAGCAGGCTTTGAATGCTGTTTTACCTTTATACCACTGGAGCCACCTGTTGTAAGGCGTGTAAAGTCATCTGACAGGTGGGCTCAAAGTACGCTTGAAAAACAAAGGCAGAAGTTTCATTTGGAAAGAGTGACCCATGCAGGGGAAGTTCAGTGTTTAAAACATTTCCTGGTGTTCTGACTGCCAGCACCCACTCCCTTCCCATAGCCTTTCCCCTCTTGCCCATATCCGTATGAGAAAGGGTCACCGCTCCATTGAATGTCTGGTTCTGGGGATCTCTCTAGTGTCTACTTCCCACTGCACTGCCTCAAACATTTGGTGCCAGGAAGGGGACAGATGGTGGTTAGAGCATCACCTTTGCAGTGTGACAGGAGCAGCAGTGCAGGGGCAGCATGTCCTGACCAGACTGTGGCAGCATGACTGTGGCAGCATGACTGTGGCAGCATGACTGTAGCCCTGGTTGTCAAGCCTCCTTTGACTCCTGCCTGTTCTCAGAGGCTGACCTTTCTCCTCCTGCAATTCTGATATACTTGCACGAAATCTCCTTTCACTTAAGATCATCAGGGTCAGTTTCTGTGGCTTACAGTCAAGAACCTTGGCTGATACATTTGAAAATAATAAACTTGGGAGTGAAAATGCTTGGTAGTGGCCCTAACTCTGCTCTAACCTGTCATCTCAGGAAAGTCTTCCATCCCACGGGGCTCACTTTTCCTGTCTCTCTAATGAGGGATCAGCACTAGTGATTTCTAAGGGAGCTTTTGAGAAAATATGGGCTTCAGGCCATGGCTTGATTTCGGTGCAAGGCAGTGGAAACAGAAGGAAAGGGTGGCTGTAGGAAGTATTTTACACACACGTAAGACATGGTGGCTGATTGCATGGAGAAGGCAAAGAAGTAGAGTGAGTAAAAGATGGTTCAGATGGAATATTTGTCTTAAAATCACCCAAAACTACTTTTGCCATTCTGTTAGTTATTGTCTCCATTTGGCCAAAGAGTCAGGGTTTGCAAACACCCCTCAACCCACCCTCCTTTACGATTCCCCTGTGAACAAGCTTTGTCCATAACCATCTAAATCCATCAGAAGATTTGTAACTCACTCGTAATGGAGTCATTACTGTAATCTGGACTTTAAAGCCGAAGTAGAGGGCACCTGGTGACAAACAGTCCCTGTAGGGCTTGGAAGTGTGTCCAGATAGATGCAACCAGTGACGGTCTACTCCAGTCTGCTACTTCTCTATTCCTCACATACAGCAAACCTTGGCTCAGCTGAGGACTAATCCATCCTGTAAATACAAGTTCACACTGTTCACTGAGTAAATGTGCATTGAGCCAGGATCCCTGCTAGGTACCAGGGGTGTAAAGGTGGAAAGACACGGTGCCCAGTCTCAAGGGACTCCCAGCAGCTGGGCCTTGAGTGTTGTCCCCAAACTCCCACCTTGTCATTCATTTTGCCTATAGATGCACTGTGGGCCATTTCTTGACCACGGGCACTGTGCCCAGAGTGGGTGTTCAGATGAATTCACTGAGAACCCCGCATTTCTTTGTTTGGAGTAAAAACCTTACTGTATAGTAGCTAAGAGAGCAGGCCATGGGGTTATACAGATTGGGTTCAAATTCCCCCTCCAAACCTGGCTCTGGACTTATTAAGAGGGTGACTGAGGCAAGCTATTTACCTCTGTGGCCCGGCCTCAGTTTTCTCATCTGTAAAATGGAGCATAGTAATAGCGCCGATTATCTGGAGTTTAAGCAATACGCTGCAAGTGGCATATAGAATGACCTCATCGTACGTGGCTGCTGTGTCGTTTTAACGATTGGAGAGCTTCAGTGATGCTGTGTATAATTCAGAGCGATGGGGACAGCAGCCTGCCTGCCTCCTTTCTTTCCCTTGTTCTCTCTTTTATCTGTCCTTTCTCACTCTTCCTTTCCCTCATTTTTTTTCTTGTTCTCTCTACATCTCTCTATGCCTCTCTCTCTCACATTCTCTTTCTCTCTTTCTCCCCTCCCTCTCTATCAGAATAAGGGGAGCTATTAGTTATAAATTATATTTAAATGCAAAAAAATATTAAGCAGACAGGCTTGGTGAATTAAATTCTGATTGTGTCCTATTTCCTAAGAAGACGGACCTTGTTTTTTTCTTCTCATGATGATGAGGCCCAAGCTTCTCTTGTGCAGCCAGGTTACTCAAGATTCCCCACCACTACAGACACACTTAGGAAACGACCCAATAGGAAAGGACAGACTGCAAAGCACAAATACCTTTTCTTTTCTTTGCTCCAGAATTGCTAACTGATTTTCTGACAGTTGTATGCTGCCCTTCCAGAAAAAAATAAAGCCTCGAGTGCTTGCCAATTTCTGTGGCGTAATTACTCCTACCATGGTCGAATTCAAGCTTTCAGCATAGAATCACAGAACACAGAGCTGGGCGAGGTGTGCACAGCAAGCTGCAAGAGCTGCCCTTGTGTGTGCCAGCTCAGTCAGGAAACACTGCTCAGGAATGTGCAGACTCGCTGACACTCGACCCACCTGTTCACCCCCATCCCCAGGGCGCTGGGTCCAGCACAGCTGCCCCAGGCAGGTTCCCTGCCTCCTGCCTCCATTCTCCGTCCCTCCCTCCATCTGCCAGAATAATCCTCTGAAACCCAGATCAGAATACTTACTTCCACGCTCTATACTCCCCAGTGGCTCGTCCTTGCCACCCAGGCCCTGCGCCATTGCCTTCACCCTGGGGCTATTCCAGGCCTCTCATCTTAATGCAAACCCTGTGACACCTCCGCGTCTTTGCTCACATCCAGCAGGCTGTCTGGAGCCCTTCCCGGAGCTCCCACCCCTGCTCCTTCGTCTGCCTGGTGAACCCCAGTCATCTCCAAGGCCTCACTCAAATGCCTTGTCCCTGGTAGCTGTTCTAACCCTCTCTTGTACTCTAGATGGTATCATTTACTCCCTCAACTGGGTCACCTTGACATCTTTCTCTCATATTCCATGGTAAGGCATATCTCCAGATCCTAAGATAGTAAGAAGACCGTGGGTCCAGGATTGAGCTTCCATTCACTCACTCATATGTGCGTTCAGCAAATATTTACGGGTGCCCTTCATGTGCCAAGCATTGTACTGGGTAGGACTGGGAGTAGAATAGAGAGTAAAACACACCCTCCTCTTCTCTGGTGGGATTCATAGTGTACTGAGAGGTATAAGCATTGAACAAACAGACAAAAATAAATGCATAATTGCAAATTTGTTTGATGAAGGAAAAGAACAGGATGGTGTGAGAGAAGGTCCCACCAGTGAAAGGTTTTTAAGTTTTTAAGAAACCTGTAATATAACCTTTTAAGGGATGGGGGCCTCACTCAGGGAACTGAACATGGTGACATGAATTGCATTGTGTGGCAGGCACCCTGCCTTGCCAGCTTATAAATGAGAGCAAGAATCATGCAGTGTTTGCCTCTGTGCCATGCTGGACTAGATTTCCAAGTCAGCTCTGGTGTAAGGGGCTTGGACCGAGATAGCCAAAATAAGGGAAGGGGAAAACAAAGTGTAGAACACAGGCTTATGAGATAGAAGATCGAGAAAGCAGAGAGAAATGCATGAGAGAGCTAGGCAAGTCCCAGAGCAAGCTCATTGTTTGTGAAATGCTCTGGCTCTGTCCTCAAACCCATATCCCAGTCATCTACCAAGATGATCGGGAGAAGACTGCCTGAGGTGTAAAGAGACGATTTAGATGAGGGCTGTTACTTATTGAAATTGATACGGTGAGGGGAGATGGTTGAGCTCTGTTTTATATTTTTGCATCTCTATTAATTTATTTTCTTAATCTCAAGTGGCAGAAAATTCAAATAAAGTAGACTTAAGGGAAGAAAAAAAAAGGTTGGATAAATTGGCTCATGTAATTAAAAAATCCATAGCTACACCCAATGCCCAGATTTTTGTTTCTAATATCATGCTCTAATAAAAGAAACCAGAGCTCCTTGAAGAAATGACTAATTCTAGAACTGAGGCAGAGAATATACAATAATGAGCCTGGAACATCTTATGGTACCAGAAAGTAAGAAAGTGCTCATAAGACAAGACACACAAACCCACACGCGTTCTGAGGTATATCAAAGGGACACAGGAGGCAACTGAAAAAGTCTCAATGATTAAAAATGGAACAATTGGAGCCACAAAATAAATAAAGGATTGAATTAAAAACCAAAGGAAAAAAAGAAAGCATCACAGTCCTCTGCTTTCTGGATGGCACGAACACTCAATATTTTCTGCAGTAGCCGAGAAAGAATTCCTTAGACAGGACAACCGTGGAACTTAGCGCACGCCCCGAATCCAAAGGAAGTCATTCTGTGAGAAGTTAAAAATGAAAATGGAAAGTTTTCCATGGAAATAAGACTGGTACTCAGTTTCTTCAGATGGTCTTCTTTTTAAATTATAAAATAATACATGTCATTATAAACCAACTCATGGAGAAGTGTATAAAGTAAAGCTGGTCTTTCCTTGCTCCCTCAAACATCACTTCTACTCTCCAATATTTTGGTGTGTATTTCCCAGAGCTCTGTTCATGCAATTACAAACACTTATATAAGAGTATATTATATGGCCTAGGTAGAGTATGTTTATCAAACTGCTAGCATGTAGTTAGTGTTCCATGATATATACTCAAATAGATAATTTTGAAAATGAGATTATACTATACAAAAAACAAAACAAAAAAAGTCAAAGTATAAAATGAGTCCCTACTAACATAAAGAAGTGATTAAATAAATAAATAAATAAATAAGGCAGAATAGACAAGTCGCTTATGCAGAATAATTCCAAATAATTTATGTAGATACTCTGTCCACAAGAGGTGGAACATAACATCCCATGCAATAAGTGTGAGCTGCACAAAATGACTTTCTTCCAAAGAGTGCAGTATGGAAAAGGAAAAAAGAGTAACTGTTTTTTGGAGAAATCTAAAAATACTACTTCAGCGAGGTGATTAAGATTAGCGTCAATAATAATAAGTCAACAAAGATAAGTTGATAGCATGTACCCTTGATATGATGTGATGAAAATAGGACTTTACCATGTGGTCTTTCTCCTGCAAACCCATATCCCAGTCTAGTCATGAGATAAATATCAGAAACCCCAACTGTGGAACATTCTACACAATATCTGACCAGTAATCCCCACAACTGTCAAGGTGACCAAAACCAAGGCAAGTCTGAGAAACAGTCATAGTTTAGAGGACCCTAAGGAAACATGATGACTAAATGTAATATGGTATCCTGGATAGGATGCTGGAAGAGAAAAAAGGAACATTAAGTAAAAACTAAGGAAATCTAGATAAAGCATGGACTTCAGTTAATAACATATTAATATTGGCTTATTATTGTAATATACTATACTACTGTGAGATGTTAATAATAGGAGAAACTGAGTGTGGGGTATAAAGGAATTCTCTGTATAATCCTTACAACTTATCTGTAAATCTATTATAAAATTAAAAGTTTGTTTAAAAATTTTTGTTTAAAATCCATAGCTCTGGGCTTCCCTGGTGGCACAGTGGTTAAGAACATGCCTGCCAATGCAGGGGACGTGGGTTCGAGCCCTGGTCTGGAAAGAATCCACATGCTGCGGAGCACCTAAGCCCGTGCGCCACAACTACTGAGCCTGAGCTCTAGAGCCCACAAGCCACAACTACTGAGCCCGCATGCCACAACTACTGAAGTCCGTGCACCTAGAGCCCGTGCTCCACAACAAGAGAAGCCACCGCAATGAGATGCCCACGCACCGCAACAAAGAGTAACCCCCTCTTGCCACAACTAGAGAAAACCCATGCACAGCGACAAAGACCCAATGCAACCAAAATAATAAATAAATTAGTTAATTTAAAAAAATAAAGTCCATAGCTCTGTAAGCTTCAGAAATGGCTAGATCCGGATCTCAAATGATGTTAACCAGAATCTACTTCTCCATATTTCATCTGTGTTGGCTTAGTGCTCAGACAGGCTCCCTTCACTCACTGAAACCCTATAAACCCCAGATGTACTTATCCTAGTGGAAGAGAAGTTCTTTTCCTAATAGTTTTAACCAAAGCCTCAGACTTGGGTCATGTGTCCATCTGGAACCAATCAGTATGGCCAGAGGGCTGTGGGACTCTTACTGGCCAGAACTAGGTCACATGCCCACCTCTGGAGCAAGGATTCAGTGAGCCTGACCAAAAGACTGAGAGTGAAGAAGGGTTGTTACTTAAACAAAGTGCGTCTTCAGTCTGGTACTCTGCTGCTGAGGGAACCAGCAGCTTCCCCTCCACTCACCACCCACTCTCCAAGTTTCTAAGGATTTTCCAGTTTCTACTGAGACAGGAGACAACCTCTTGGCTAACAGGCAGATCCCATTGTACCAGGCCATCTTGACGGTCTCTAGCCAGGATGTAAATGGGCCCGCCTTGGGTCGGTGGCCACCCCTGCTCCAACCAGTAGCCCTCAGGGGCTGGTACTGCTTACCTGAGCTGGGGCTATGGACAGGGTAGTTCCAGCAAGAGAAGGAAGTTGAGGCTGACAAATGTTGTGATTGGAAAGTCCTAGATATTGCCTCACATGAATTTTTTCCCTGTGTTCTAATTTGCACCTACTTGAGGAACATCTGATTCATCTCATCATTTTATTCTAATGAGAATGCCATTGTCCTTCCATTACTCTGGTATAAAAGTGTTGTCTTAAGTTGGTTGCTGCTTTCCATGAGTTCTCTCATTCAATTTTAGGCTCCATGCTTTAACCAGAGTATACATGAGGTAGGGCACAAAAGCCTTCTTTTGCAAAGCGTTGTCACGAATGGGTCAGCCCAGTGTCAAACTGGCTCCAGGGAGAAAGATGGACATAGACTGGTTCCATCAATGAGTGCTAGAAGCATACGTTAAAACTCCCCATTATTAATCTCTTTGTAAAATATTTTTTCAAGAAGTTGTGTATCGCAAAATACAATATAACATTCATATCAAGTGACATAGGGATTGCTTTAAGCAAAACTAGTTGTACTCTGTATAATGAGTACTGCAGTAAAAATACATATTCATTTCCTATCACAAATTATAGCAATTTAAGCCATATTCCCTCTAGCTGTAGTATTTGGAGGGGAAAATGTATGTGCGAGCCTCCTCCCCCTTGAACAGAGATGCACTCTTCTCTGGAAGGAAGCCTCTCTGCATGCCATGTTGCATGGGGCTGGTTTATCTCCAAGGCTTTCTCATCAGAGCTTTGGGGGTGGAGGCAAGGCCATCATCTGAAACACCACCAAGGGAGTACTGCAGTGATCCCAGCACAGCAGGAAATTAGTCTGATTTTGAAATGCGAGTCTGTACAAATTCTCTTGAAACATGTTACCCTGAATACATCATTTCAGCCCTGAGTTGAAAGGACAGACAAATCCAGACTGTTTTGATTTTCTTAAGTGAGAAAGATCCTTCTTTGGGTATTGTTGAAACTATATTGGTGACATGATGGTGGGTTTCAAATCAAAGGATTTCTAGGATCACTCCAGAGTTAGGGGAGCAGTGAGGAACACTGAATCTTTTTCTTTTTACCAGGGGAGCAAATAAATGCAGTGGCCTCTATCTGTGACCACTGTGCCTTCTGGCCATGACCTCTGAGGATATGGAAAATCCTTGAATCTTCATGATTGTTAACACGAGAGGCGTTCAAAGCTTGTCTTCCTGGTCACCAGAGGTTCCCATTCACCTGGTGTCCTAGAGGGGTCTGTCCCCTGCTTTTCTCTCCCCAGCTCTGTGAGGAACTCTGCTAAGCATGTGACACATGTTTGCTCTGTAGCTTCTCTCCTGAGCTTTAGCACAGGGCCTGGTACATAGTCAGTGCTGATAAATACGTGCTAACTGGGTGAGGTTAGGACTATTCCTGCTTTGCTGTACAGAGGAGTGGTCAGACCCACAAGGTTATGTCACTTCTAGGGAACCTGTTTAGTTCTAGAGCCCTAGCTCCCATATCCTCCCCTCTGCTGCCTCTAGCAGATTCTCTCATGTGGCTCTCATGTGTCCTGCAAGTAGTTTTCAGGATAAGACTTAGAATGCCGAGAATTTGAAGTGATTCAGAACACACTGAATTTCATAACAGCTATTGCCCCATTACTATCAGCAGCTTGGGGTTGTGAGCAGTTCAATGCTCTGAGTTGAAATTCAACCTGAGAAGTGAGGTTTCTGAGAGTCGTAGTGTATACTTAGAATACCTGTTTGCCCAGGGGAGTTAGGATCTTTACTCTATAGGGAACCAAGAGATGAACTAGGTGTGAACTAGCCTCCTTGCCACAATTTGTCCCCAAACTGCCTCGAGAATTATTTCTAAAATGTGGGTCTTTGCCTGTTGTCCACAGTGTAAACTCCAAACTCTAAAGCGTGGCTAAGAGTGTTCTGGAATGAATCACGTGGTCGACATTTCTACATCCATCCCATTTCTCCCCCTTAGTGTAGCAGCCACATGGTTTACAAAGACTGGCTGTCCAGTTTCAAAAGTGGCCCTGGTTAGTCTAAGCCAAAAGGAGGACCTCATACCTGCTATCACAGTGATCGGTTGAGATGTCCCAGACCTAAGTCAATTGGCCCACGTCCTTCTCTAGCCATAGAGATTGGTTCTGCTGTGGGTTGGTCATCATAAAGCCCAGGACTCTTGTTGGATGGTCTCAGAAGCAGGCTTTCTTTCTTCCTTAGATGTTACTTGGGAAGCATGTAACCTTGGTAGTTGGCATCTGCTCTGTGACCATGAGGGGCATCTAGTGTTAGGATGAATAAAATAACTACAAAAGAGAGAGGGGTAGAAATGTAAAGGAACAAAAAACTCCTTGCTGATATGACTGAGTCACATTCCCTGCATGTATCAATAATTTAGCCTTAAAACATTACTGTTCATTCTCTGTGAATTTTCACATATGGCCTCCTCTGCCCTCACTATCCTACTTCCCTTTCTGTGTTGTAAAATTCTACTCATCCTACAAAATCCACCTCAGCATCACCTCCTCTGAAATTCTCCTGCCCTCTTCCAGTCTGTCCCAGAAGGACTTAATGGCTCCCTTCTTAGTGTTCCTCAAGCATAACTTATGTAGCTATATTAGAGCAATTTAAACACATTTACCAATAATAACTTAGCAGCTCATATGGATTTTTCTGCCAGGCAGTGTGCTTGGTAGGTATTATCTTGTTTAACCTTTACAGTCATCTTATGATATTATATTAATATCCTCATTTTAAATATAAAGAAACAGTTTAGAGAGGTAAAGGAACTTATCAAAGTGTCCACAGCTCATAAGAGCAGGGAGCAGGGAATCTAATTCCAGAAATTGTGCTCTTAACCTCCCCCACAGTATTCTCTTCCCTGATAATCAGTTCTTGGAAGCCGAACACTGTCTTTCATTCAGGGATGCCTGAATGTTCTAGGCGCTCAGGAAATACTAGCAGGATAAGTGGTTGGATGGATAGATGGATGGATGGATACATTTAATCCCTTCACATCACAGATGAGGAAACCAGGTCTCAGATGGTGTAAGTGGCGTGTGTGGTAGGCTTAAGCACAGATGAGCATTGGACTTTTTCTATAACATCTTGTCATCTTTGGAAGAAAATTATTATTTCCTCTAAAAGAAACTCCCCAAACCAAGAGGATAAAAATAAAATCCAAAGATGCTTGGACTTCTCTCTCATCCTGGAACCAGTATATGTTCCACTTAGCTGAGTCCTGAATGAAGACTTTCTTGGCCCTCTCTCCAGAATCCAGGTTGTATCTTCTTTTGTTAACTCTCTTTAAATTGTTATTGACACCTAAACTAATTTAGGGTAAAAAGAGAGTAGACCCAAATCTCATTCAAGTTCTGGCTTGGGAAGCCTATTTATACCTATGTAAACATCAGGTTTTGAAAGAGGAAGGGGAGCTTGAGCACAAAAATTAAAAGAAAAAAAAAACATTGAAAATAAGAAATAGAATCACATGTCATCCTGATTAGCCAGCCGTGGAGTAAAAATTCTACACTTCTGTCATGTTGCACCATGCAAGAGAAAACTGTGGCATTAGTTTAATTACATAAATTTATGAGATGAAAGGAACAACTTTTATAATCATTCAGACAAAATTCCTATTCAGATTGCTGTGCAATATCTCTATCTAGTTTTTATTTAAGTGTTTATTAAAGCGATTCGTTTTTCAAAAACCCTCAAACCTACCTGTATTTTAATGCCTTGAGGGACACTTTTAATTTCCCTTCTCTAATTTCTTTAAACGCATGTCCTCATCAAATGCCCATGTTCCACAAGCCTGGCAACCCGTGTACATTTAATACCTGCTCTCAACGCTTACTGGTGCCATTGAATCACTAAGAGAAGGAGCAGCAGAAAGTCCTCCAGAAGGAAGTGATTTTCTAGGGGTTGCCCCACATCCTGAGTGATGATAATTCTTCTTCATCCTCATCGTAGCTTATTGACCACCTACTCGGTTCCAGCATTGCGTTTACAAGGCAGTTTCCATCAGTCGTCTCTAAGCTTCCTGGACCGGATATGAGCTCTTTCTAAGGGAAATGGCCCCACTCCCAGCCCTGCTGCGCAGGGGACCGTGTTTGAGGTCACAGGACTTGGACTTCACCCTTAACCCCGTCATGGTTGATTCCAAGCCAAGGCTGAGAGCCTGACGTAAGGACAACTAACCCATGGAGACTGGGATTTGTGTGTCCTAATTAAAAATATTAATTTAGCCAATAACATTCTCTTGGGAATTTAATCTAAGCACAGAAAGGCTCTACCTATTTCAGTGGGAACTGAAGCAGAAAGGATAGAATATTGAACCAAGATTCTTAGCTTGGGGTTCATGAACTCATTTAGATATGTGAAATTTTGGATTTATGTGTATAAATGGTATGAACTGCTTTACAGATTTAAGGTGCAAGATCATATCTCTTATTTACTGATTAACTGCTCTGTTACTCATATATCTCCTTGGCTGAAGTTTCACTATCATCCTCTTAAGGTTCCCTCACCTCCTGAGTAATCCAAGAACCCCAAGGTTGCCCAGTCCTAAAGGGCTCTGTCCAGGTCTCACACCCAAGTTGGCAGAACTCTGGACACTGGTCAGTCCACTGCTACTGATGCTCGTCACGGCCATGAAGTCTTGGTGAACCCAGTACCCACGGGAAACAGCAGACACCATTGCTGTCCTGCTGTGATGACACCCATGTAGTTCCTGGAGGGGGACCTGAGCAGAATCTTAGAGCTAAGCTCTCACCCTCGGGGCTCTGCCATCACCAGAGGGCTAGGTCAGTGGGCTGTCTTCGTATCTGTGAGGGGACCCATACACCTGGGTAAGGGCCTCAGAACACAAAGTATCCTGTTCTACCCCCTCTGTCCCCACCACAGGGGTACATGTCCTATACCTACCTGTTCAGGTGAAGCTAAACGTAATAAAAAGGTCTTCTCCCCCACCCCTTCTTTTTCTAAGAAAGACAAATCTTCATGAATCCAAGATGTGTTTCTGACATCTCTTTCACTGACACAGGGAGGAAAAAGGTAAAAAAAAAAAAAAAATTTTTAATATTTAGTGAAGCATTTTACTATCTGTACATTTATCTGAGAAGAGGGTCCCTAGGTCCGATCAGATTTGCAATGGTATTCTTGCTTCAGAAATAGATGAGACAGAGAGACAGAAGAACCACCACTATAGAGAGAGGGCTCTGAGCACCACTGGGGGCCCTGTGGGGCCAGCCTCTGGGAGACAGTCTGACCGGCTCCTCTGTCAGTGAGAGGTGCCAGCCTGGTAAAGGGTCACCTGGTAAAGGGTTTAGGCTTTGGAGCCACAGAGCCTCTGTGGCAACTACTCAAATAGCCATAGACGAGACGCAAACAGTAGTGTGGGCATGTTCTGATAAAATTCTTTTCACAAAACTGTGACAGATGGGGTTTGGCTCACGGGCCTGAGTTTGCTGACCCCCTGATCTATATCTTGATGTGGGTGGTAGTTACATGGGTGTGTGTAGAAATGCACTGAGCCACACACTTATATTTTAGGTACTTTATTGTATGTCAATTATAGCTCAGTATTTAAAAAAAAAGAAGAAGAAATCCATTAGAAGGTTAAGCCAAAAGAAAACAGAAGAAGAGTTCCATGGGCTCTGGCTAGGAAGGTCCTGGAATAAACCAGAATCTGGGATCCAGACCAGTCAGAGCTTCTGCTCTCGGGTGTTGGGAGGCTCTGTGCATAGCTTCGTATCAGCTGCATGGCCCTCTCTTGATCTGAGCCAGCGGCAGCGCACATCGGTTCTTTGCTGCAAAGAAGCCTTCCCAGGACACCCCATCACCATCTGTTGGCCAGGTGTAACCACGGCGCTGGATCTGATGAAACAGCCTCCTCAGGTTGAATAACTGGTCCCAGATCACACAACTCACAGACGTGCCTGGCCTCACACCTCAGTCCTTAAAACTTTAAAACTGTGTACGTCTTTAAAACTCTCTGGAAACAAGTCCCTCTTCCCCTGGGTGGTTATAATAGAGCCGCGTTTCCTAGGACTCAATGCAGCCTCACGTCAGAGTGGCTGTCTGCACTTTTCATTCTCATATTCCAGTTCATCAGCAATTGTTTGTTCTTCGTGCTCAGCTTGACAGGAGATGGAGAAAAGCACACAGCCAAGGTCAGAGAGCGGCAGACTCTCTCCTCCATTAAGTGTCTTCATCTTTAAACAGCACCTGATCAAAAAATCGCCTGAACCTTTTCTCTCAGTAGCCAGCCAGCCAGGTGAGTGTCCTCTGTGAACTGTGTCCTCCCCTGTCTTTAAGCCTGGGCTTCCTTCACCCAATATCACTGGTCCTGGAGTGAGGACACAAGAAAGAAAAGGGATTCCACCATTAGCTATGACCCTGAGGGTTTTCCAAAAGCTGTCTACTAGGCAAAGTGAAAGAGGGAGAGAAGCTTTTTCTGGGCACTTTAGGTCTCAAGAACACCACCTACTTGAATCAGAAGCAGGAGGTTTGTTGTTTTGGTTTTGTGTTAAATTGTCTCTATAATTTCAAGGGCTCATCCTGTGTCAAGAAATGTATTTTGTACCTTTTTATTTTGCGTCTAAGCCGTGAGAAAGGCCTGCAAGTGGCAGGAAGGATGCTTGAGAGCAGCACACACCTGGGTCTCTCTGTAATACTCAGCCAGGAGAGAGTGAGCCCTGCAGATTGTCAACTTCCCAGGTAGGACATTCTCAGATCCCTGCCTCACCTCACTCCATGTTAGTTTCCTATTACCACTAGCTTAATGCTTTAAAACAACACAAATTAATTTCTTACAGTTTTAGAGTGCAACATGGGTCTCACTGGACTGGGCTAACATCCAGATGTTGGCAGAGCTACCTTCCTTTCTAGAGGATCTGTTTCCTTACACTTTCTGGCTTCTAGAGGCTGCCTGCGTTCCTTGGCTTGTGGCTCCTTCTTCCATCTTCAAAGTCAGCAATGTTGCATCTCGCTGTACTTTTCTTCCATAATCACATCTTCCTCTGACTGACTTTCTGCCTCCCTCTGCCCCTTTTAATGACCCTGTGATTACCCTGGGCTCATATGGATAATACAGGATAATAACCAATTCACAACTTTAATTACATCTGCAACCTAATTCCCTCTGCCAGTAGCCTAACATAGTCACAGGATCCACAAATTAGGACAAAGATATCCTTGGAGGCCATCATTCTGCCTGCCATCCCCCCCCCCATACCCCCTCTCTGTGAGTATGCATGGCATACTCATTTTCCCTGAACGTATGCACCTGGGTACATGGTTGTGCGTTTCCTGCCTATTTCTGAATCAAGATTGACTAAAACATTTGCTTATTATCACTCAAAGAACAAAACACTGCCAGTGTTTAAGGGGTTCAGCATTACCACATTGCTTTTATTAGAGCAAGCCACCTACTCCCTTTGTCTGTGGTCCATCTCACAGTATCTTCTTGTGTCTCACCTAGAACCCTGGTTTTACCAACCACAAATTGTCCCAAAACACATTTAAGAATTTGTTCAAATCCTGTACCTGAATGTATGGTTCACTAGAGGGGAATGTGTAAAGCACATATGAAAGATTAAAATTGCTTACCAAGAGCAATTAATATAGCTCATTCTGTGCAAATAACAAGTTAGATCGCTTGCTGTTATCTCTAATGACTGTTGGAGAATTTGCTGACTACCTACAGGTGGACAGAGCTATACACATTTCTCTCTCTAGTCCAGGAGGCATTCTATCATGGTTTAGATTTGAGATGAGTGATTTACACAGAAAAATCATAAGTAAATGGATAGGTCAACATGTGCGAGCACCCGTAGCATATTGAGCAAGTTAGTGAAGTGAATAAGAGTAAGCATTTAAACTCAAACTGCCCGGGTTCAACTTTTAGCTCTTTCCCTTACCAGCTGTGTGCCTTAAGCAAGTTTATTTACTTACCTCTCTGTGCTTCACTTTTCTCCTCTGTATAATGAAGATAGTTATAATGCCTATCTCACAGGGTTGTTGTAAAAATGAAATTAGTTAATACATCTAAAATGCTTAGACCCATGTTTGACCCATAGTAATTGCTCAGCGCATGTTAATTCTTACTAGGCTCCGCATCATTATTGTTATTGCTACGTGACAGACACTGGAAGGCTCACTTGGTTCAGTCTCCTATCCTCCATGAGCTTATCATCTCCAGGAAGGAACAGATGAATAGGTAGGGAGGAAAGAGTCAAGGGAGGAAAGAGGGGCATAAAAATAGGAATGAGAAACAGGGAAGGTTTCTTAGAAGCAGCAGCATTTAAGGTGAGACTTTAAGAAAACTAAAAACTTAACCCGAGTAGCTGGAGCTGGTGGTGGAGTTGCGAGTGTTGCAGGAATTGGGCACAAGATCTAGAGACCAAGCTGAATGCTGTAGGTGAGTTCCTGCCATGAGGACCAGTACTGCTATTGTTATGGCCACGTGGCCCAAAGGAAACCCCTGCAGTGGCAGCTGCCTCTTCCGTTTCTTCCTTCCTCATGGTTCCTTACCTTCTCTTTGCCTTTTTTCTGTCTTCTCCTTTTGTAAAGCCTTGGCCCCAACAGCACTCTCAGGTGGGACAGGTTGATGGCCCCTGGTTTAGATGCAGTGCCTTCGAGGTGGGGGTGTGCCCGGGCCATATGTGTCATCCTCCTGGTCTGAGGTCGCTATGATTCCAGGTTTTAGTGAGGAGACCACCAGGACCATAGTCCTGAGACCATTTGTCCCAGATTTTTAATAAGAATGAAATTCCATGAGTCCTGGAAACTGGGGCCTCAGCTTACAAGTAGAGGGCATGTAAGAGAATTTCAGGAGAATTGTATTGATAGATGGCACTAGCATTTCTCTGTTCTTGCTGATGAAGAGCACAACTCCACTGCTTTCCCATTTCTGCTCCAGTTTTAATCTGGCTCTGGCCATTTACAGGGTTGGGGCTGTCTGGAGGTCTGGAAGCAGATGAGCTGGAATCTCATTTCCACCACTTGTATAGGTTGAACAAATCATAGCCAGTTATGTAAACCCTCAGAGCCTCCCTCTTCTCATCTGGAAAATAAGGATGAAATACTGCTCTCAGAGCATTGTGAAGAGGATCAAATGGGGTGAATTTAAAGCCTGAGTCCAGTGCACAGAAGGTGGTGGTGGAGTCCTGTCCTTCAGGATATCTGCCCTTCCTTCTGCCCTTCTTTCTCCCCCTCCCTCTCTTCACCACTAGCAGAGCCCTCTCAGCTGAGCTGGGGCTCACATTTCCTGCTTTCTGTTAGGCTGCAGCTTTCTGATCTCTGCCTGGGACAATCTTGCTTAGAGAATGTTTGTAAAATTGGAAAACCACTGAGCAGTGAGCATAGCACTACAGCACAGGACTTTGAGCCCAAAAATCTCTGTGAGTTTGGTCAAGCAGTTATACTCCTCAATCTTCTCTTCTCTAAATTAGGAGAGGACCCAACTCACAGGATTTTTGTGAAGATTAAAGAGATGTTGTGTGAAAGCTCCGTGTGCACTGTATTGTTATTGCCATCATCACTGATAACCACTGGCTGGTTTCCAGACATTGTTGAGGAAATAGTACTTCACAACTGCTTCACCCCTGGAGGCACCTATGAATGTGAAGCAACTCTATCAGAAATCCACATCCTCTGATGCTCCAGACCAGAACGGTCTACTATAGTAGCACCTCCCCACCCCCACCCAGCCACGTGTAATGTGGCCACATAAATGTAAAACTGAATTTAATTTAAAATATACTTCCTTGAGGGCAGACAGCAGAAACAAGAAGAACTACAATTCTGCAGCCTGTGGAAGGAAAACCACATTCACAGAAAGATAGACAAAACAAAAAGCCAGAGGACTTTGTACCAGATGAAGGAACAAGATAAAACCCCAGAAAAACAACTAAATGACAATGAGATAGGCAACCTTCCAGAAAAAGAATTCAGAATAAAGATACTGAAGATGATCCAGGACCTAGGAAAAAGAATGGAGGCAAAGATCGAGAAGATGCAAGAAATGTTTAACAAAGACCTAGAAGAATTAAAGAACAAACACCTAGAAGAATTAAAGAAGAAACAAACAGAGATGAACAATACAATAACTGAAATGAAAACTACACTAGAAGGAATCAATAGCAGAATAACTGAGGCAGAAGAACAGATAAGTGACCTGGAAGACAGAATGGTGGAATTCACTGCTGCCGAACAGAATAAAGAAAAAAGAATGAAAAGAAACGAAGACAGCCTAAGAGACTTCTGGGACAACATTAAATGCAACAACATTTGCATTATGGGGGTCCCAGAAGGAGAAGAGAGAGAGAAAGGACCCGAGAAAATATTTGAAGAGATTATAGTCAAAAACTTCCCTAACATGGGAAAGGAAATAGCCACCCAAGTCCCATAGAGAGTCCCATACAGGATAAACCCAAGGAGAAACACACTGAGACACATAGTACTCAAATTGGCAAAAATTAAAGACAAAGAAAAATTATTGAAAGCAGCAAGGGAAAAACAACAAATAACATACAAGGGAACTCCCATAAGGATAACAGCTGATTTCTCAGCAGAAACTCTACAAGCCAGAAGGGAGTGGCATGATGTACTTAAAATGATGAAAGGGAAGAACCTACAACCAAGTTTACTCTGGCCGGCAAGGCCATTCATTCAGCATCTGTGGAGAAATCAAAAGCTTTACAGACAATCAAAAGCTAAGAGAATTCAGCACCACCAAACCAGCTTTACAACAAATGCTAAAGGAACTTCTCTAAGTGGGAAACACAAGAGAAGAAAAGGACCTACAAAAACAAACCCAAAACAATTAATGAAATGGTAATAGGAACATACATATCCATAATTATCTTAAACGTGAATGGATTAAATGCTCAAACCAAAAGACACAGGCTCGCTGAATGGATACAAAAATGAGACCCATATATATGCTGTCTACCAGAGACCCACTTCAGACCTAGGGACACATACAACTGAAAGTGAGGGGATGGAAAAAGATATTCCATGCAAATGGAAATCAAAAGAAAGCTGGAGTAGCAATACTCATATCAGATAAAATAGACTTTAAAATAAAGAATGTTACAAGAGACAAGGAAGGACGCTACATAATGATCAAGGGAGCAATCCAAGAAGCAGATATAACAGTTATAAATATATATGCACCCAACATAGGAGCACCTCAATACATAAGGAAACTACTAACAGTTATAAAAGAGGAACTCCACAGTAACACGATAATAGTGGGGAAATTTAACACCTCACTTACACCAATGGACAGATCATCCAGAAAGAAAATTAATAAGGAAACACAAGCTTTAAATGACACAAGAGACCAGATAGAATGAATTGATATTTATAGGACATTCCATCCAAAAGCAGCAGATTACACTTTCTTCTCAAGTGCACATGGAACATTCTCCAGGATAGATCACATCCTTGGTCACAAATCAAGCCTCAGTAAATTTAAGAAAATTGAAATCATATCAAGCATCTTTTCTGACCAAAACGCTATGAGATTAGAAATCAATTACAGGGAAAAAATATGTTAAAAACACAAACACATGGAAGCTAAACAATACGTTACTAAATAACCAAGAGATCACTGAAGAAATCAAAGAGGAAATCAAAGTTTGCCTAGAGACAAATGACAATGAAAACACAACGATCCAAAACCTATGGGATGCAGCAAAAGCAGTTCTAAGAGGGAAGGTTATAGCAATACAAGCCTACCTCAAGAAACAAGAAAAATCTCAAATAAACAATCTAACCTTACACCTAAAGGAACTAGAGAAAGAAGAACAAAAGAAACCCAAAGTTAGTAGAAGGAAAGAAATCATAAAGATCAGAGCACAAATAAATGAAATAGAAACAAAGAAAACAACAGCAAAGATCAGTAAAACTAAAAGCTGGTTCTTTGAGAAGATCAACAAAATTGATAAACCTTTAGCCAGACTCATCAAGAAAAAAATGGTGAGGACTCAAATCAATAAAATTAGAAATGAAAAAGGAGAAGTTACAACGGACCCAGCAGAAATACAAAGCATCCTAATAGACTACTGCAGGCAACTCTATGCCAATAAAATGGACAACCTGGAAGAAATGGACAAATTCCTAGAAAGGTATAACCTTCCAAGACTGAACCAGGAAGAAATAGAAAATATGAACAGACCAATCACAAGTAATGAAATTGAAACTGTGATGAAAAATCTTCCAACAAACAAAAGTCCAGGACCAGATGTCTTCACAGGTGAAATCTGTCAAACATTTAGAGAAGACCTAACACACATCCTTCTCAAACTCTTCCAAAAATTTGCGGAGGAAAGAAAACTCCCAAACTCATTCTACGAGGCCACGTCACCCTGATACCAAAACCAAACAAAGATACTACAAAAGAAGAAAATTACAGACCAATATCACTGATGAATACAGATGCAAAAATCCTCAACAAAATACTAGCAAACAGAATCCAACAACACATTAAAAGCATCATAGGGGGCTTCCCTGGTGGCGCGGTTGTTGAGGGTCCACCTACCGATGCAGGGGACGCGGGTTCGTGCCCCAATCTGGGAAGATCCCATATGCTGCGGAGCGGCTGGGCCCGTGAGCCATGGCCACTGAGCCTGCACGTCCGGAGCCTGTGCTCCACAACGGGAGAGGCCACAACGGTGAGAGGCCCACGTACTGCAAAAAAAAAAGCATCATAAACCACAATCAAGTGGGATTTATCCCAGGGATGCAAGGATTATTCAGTATACACAAATCAATCAGTGTGTTACACCATATTAACAAATTGAGGAATAAAAACCATATGATCATCTCAATAGATGCAGAAAAGTTTTTGGCAAAATTCACACCCATTTATGATAAAATCTCTCCAGAAAGTGGGCACAGAGGGAACCTGCCTCAACATAGTAAAGGCCATATATGACCAACCCACAGCAAACATCATTCTCAATGGTGGAAAACTGAAAGCATTTCCTCTAAGATCAGGAACAAGACAAGGATGTCCACTCTTGCCACCATTTTTCAACATAGTTTTAGAAGTCCTAGCTATGACAATCAGAGAAGAAAAAGAAATAAAAGGAATACAAATTGGAAAAGAAGAAATAAAACTGTCACTTTTTGCAGATGACATGATACTCTACATAGATACTGTTCCTATTTACAAATGACATGATACTATGCATAGATAATCCTAAAGATGCCACCAGAAAACTACTAGAGCTAATCAGTGAATTTGGTAAAGTTGCAGGATACAAAATTAATGCACAGAAATCTCTTGCATTCCTATGCACTAACAACTAAAGATCAGAAAGAGAAATTAAGGATACGATCACATTCACCACTGCAACAAAAAGAATAAAATACATAGGAATAAACCTACCTAAGGAGGTAAAAAACCTGTACTCAGGAAACCATAAGACAGTGATGAAAGAAAGGTGATGCAGACAGATGGAGAGATATACCATGTTCTTGGACTGGAAGAATCAATATTGTGAAAATGACTATACTACCCAAAGAAATCTACAGATTCAGTGCAATCCCTATCAAATTACCAATGGCATTTTTTTATGGAAGTAGAACAAAAAAAATCTTAAAATTTGTATGGAGACACAAAAGACCCCGAATAGCTCAAGCAATCTTGAGGGAAAAAAACGTACCTGGCAGAATCATGCTCCCTGACTTCAGACTGTACTACACAGCTACAGTAATCAACACAATATGGTACTGGCACAAAAACAGACATATAGATCAATGGAACAGGATAGAAAGCCCAGAGATAAACCCATGCACCTATGGTCAACTAATCTATGACAAAGGAAGCAAGGGTATACAATGGAGAAAAGACAGTCTATTCAGTAAGTGGTGCCGGGAAAACTGGACAGCTACATGTAAAAGAATGAAATTAGAACACTCCCTAACACCATACACAAAAATAAACTCAAAGTGGATTAGAGACCTAAATGTAAGGCTGGACACTATAAAACTCTTAGAGGGAAACATAGGAAGAACACTCTTTGACATGAATCATAGCAAGATCTTTTATGATCCACCCACTAGAGTAATGGAAATAAAACCAAAAATAAACAAATGGGACCTAATGAAACTTCAAAGCTTTTGCACAGCAAAGGAAACCATAAACAAGATGAAAAGACGACCCTCAGAATGGGAGAAAATATTTGCAAACGAATAGACGGACAAAGGATTAATCTCCAAAATATATAAACAGCTCATGCAGCTCAATATTAAAAAAACAAACAACCCAATCCAAAAATGGGCAGAAGACCTAAATAGACATTTCTCCAAAGAAGACATACAGATGGCCAAGAGGCACATGAAAAGCTGCTCAACATCACTAATTATTAGAGAATTGCAAATCAGAACTACAATGAGGTATCACCTCACACCAGTTAGAATGGGCATCATCAGAAAATCTACAAACAACCAATGCTGGAGAGGGTGTGAAGAAAAGGGAACCCTCTTGCACTGTTGGTGGGAATGTAAACTGATACAGCCACTATGGAGGTTCCTTAAAAAACTAAAACTAGAATTACCATATGACCCAGCAATCCCACTACTGGGCATATACCCAGAGAAAACTGTAATTCAGAAAGACACATGCACCCCAATGTTCATTGCAGCACTATTTACAATAGCCAGGTTATGGAAGTAACCTAAATGCCCATCAACAGTTGAATGGATAAAGAAGTTGTGGTACATATATACAATGGAATATTACTCAGCCATAAAAAGGAACAAAACTGGATCATTTGTAGAGACGTGGATGGATCTAGAGACTGTCATACAGAGTGAAATAAGTCAGAAAGAGAAAAACAAGTATCATTTATTAACACGTGTATGTGGAACCTAGAAAAATGATACAGATGAACCAGTTTGCAGGGCAGAAATAGAGACACAGATGTAGAGAACAAACGTATGGACACCAAGCGGGGAAAGTGGCGGAGTGGGTGGTGGTGGTTGGATGTTTTGGGAGATTGGGATTGACATATATACACTAATATGTATAAAATAGATAACTAATAAGATCCTGCTGTAGAAAAAATAAATTAAATTTTAAAAAAAGAAATAGCCCACTCAGATAAAAGGAACAGATGAAGTTAAGAGGAAACATTACTAAACAAAATATTTTACCTAAGTCACCGTATCTCATAAAAATTACAAAGTTGGGACATACTGAGAGTAACATATCTTGTTTTTTCCTCTTAAAAA
Source organism: Aethalodelphis obliquidens (assembly GCF_003676395.1). Lineage (NCBI taxonomy): Eukaryota > Metazoa > Chordata > Mammalia > Artiodactyla > Delphinidae > Aethalodelphis > Aethalodelphis obliquidens. The sequence continues at coordinate 7,873,931 of NW_020837966.1, forward strand.
ACACCAGTTCAGGGGGTCTTCCATGGTGGCACAGTGGATAAAACTCCATGCTACCAATGCAGGGTGCCCGGGTTTGACCCCTGGTCAGGGAACTGGAGATCCCACATGTATGCCACAACTAAGGAGCCCACGTGCCACACCTAAGGCACCGGCGAGCTGCAACTAAGGAGCCTGTGAGCCACAGCTAAGACTCAGCGCAACCAAATAAATAAATAAAACAAAACCAGTGCAAGCCCACCCCCCAAATAAAAGTATATATATGTATATACTTCCTTAGTCACACTAGCCACTTTTCACTGGCTCATAGGTACTTATGGCTGGTGGCTACTGTATTGTTCGGTGCAAATATAGAACATTTTCATCATCTAGAAAGTTCTGCTGACAGCGCCAGACTAAAATATAAGTCCCCATCCCCATCTCTTTGAAGAGTTCCAGGAACCGCTAAAGTGAAATTTGAGGATGCCATAGAGCCCACAGAACGTATCTTTTAAGTTAATCATCCTAAATACACTCTTCAGACTTACTATTGATAAAAGGACACAGAAAGGATCATTGTTGCTCTGAAAATAGTAGTTAGAATTACGGAGACTCTTGACCTAGGGGAATGCACATTAATTATTACATACATGCCCTTTCTGGGATACTTCTCAGGAATTTGGCACGGTGAGTTGGTGTCATAGAAAATTATTAGGTTTAAAGCAGAGATCCTGCAGAAACCAAGATGTAACTTTTTTGGGGAAAACAATCACGTTAACCAACATCCCAGAAGCTGACACAGGGGAGAAGGTAACTGGCCAGCTCTTAGAGAAGTTATCAGAAGATAGCAGGAGATTTGCTACAGCCTGTCTGTATAACTCTAGGACCCCGAGAGGAACTGGGCAATTACCATGTGTCACCACAGAGCCTCCTTGAGAAGGAAAGGGCAGGCGTCAAGTCAGATGCCAAAACCAGCGTTACTTGCCCTGGTAGATTGGGTTTGAAATGTCTCCCTGGTGAGTGTGCTCTCTGCTGGAATTTCCTTCTGCGGGCAGGTGAGGTTGAGGACTGGAAGAAAACCACCGTGATTCAGTGCGGTTTCCCACTAGAAAGGTCCCGGGGCAGAACAATGAGTCCAGTTTAAGTTTGTTGGTTTTTAGAAATGTCTATTGTTGTTACCTTATTGTCCTTGCTTGTACTAGTAGTATAGATGGTAATGAAGAAAATGGAAGTAGGCAGTCTTCTGTGATGTCACACTGTTACAAAGATTCACTGAGGGACCTGTGATAAGCTCTGGCCCTGTGTATGGCATGTGCTAAACACTTACGGAAATGTTAGCTTGAATAATGAACAGTATACGTATTTATTAGTAGTCAACATTAATATTTCTTAGTAATTTTATAAATATTACTAACATTTAATGCTATGAAATATCAGTTAAAACATTAGTAGTATTTTTTTTTTTTTTTTTTTTTTTTTTTTTTTTTTTTTTTTT
>NW_020837966.1:7875501-7973543 GCF_003676395.1 Aethalodelphis obliquidens
TTTTTTTTTTGTGGTACTCGGGCCTCTCACTGTTGTGGCCTCTCCCGCTGCGGAGCACAGGCTCCGGACGCGCAGGTTCAGCGGCCATGGCTCACAGGCCCAGCCGCTCCGTGGCATGTGGGATCTTCCCGGACCGGGGCACGAACCCGTGTCCCCTGCATCGGCAGGCGGACTCTCAACCACTGCGCCAGCAAGGAAGCCCAGTAGTATTTTTTTATTCATTCCACAAATACTTATTGAGCGCCTACTTGGTGTCAAACTCTGTTCTAAGAGCCCAGGCAAATCTCAGGAAACTTATACTTGAATGAGGGGAGACTGCCTAGTAAGATAATTACAGATGGTGACACAGGCTAAGAAGAGTGACTAAGGGGGTTGGGGGAGACATCACAGGCTACTGCCTGAGGGTGTCTGGGAAAGGAATTTCTGAGGAGGGGGCATGTGTCCTGACCCCTGTATGATGAGAAGGAGCCATGAGATGCTCCAAGGTGATAGCAATTAGAATGTGCTGGACAATAAGTAGCAGAAAACTTTGATTTGAATGGTTGAAGTAATAAGAATATTTACTGCTTCACATAACAAGAAGTCCCAGTTAGGACGGTTCTAGGGTGGGCTAACTCAGGGCTCAACCACAGCACAAGGACCCACGTTCTTCCATTCCCAAGAGTTGGCTTGGTCCTCAGACTATCTCCCCTCACGGCTACCACTGTTCCCAGCACCACATCTGAAATAACATCCAGAGAAAGAAGATAGTATTTCCAGAAGTGTTCCCAGCAGATTTCCTCTTGCATCTTATTGGTCAGAACTGGGCCAAACGCTCACCCTTAAAATCATTCACCAGCAAAGGAACAGAATCACCATGATTAGCAAACTTTTTCTGTAATGAGTTAGGAAATCTTTTAGACTTGTGGGTCAAGAGGCAAAACTGAGGCTATTATGTAGGTGCTTATATAACAAGATAAAACAAATTCCCACAAAATTTCTGTGGATTGATGAAATTCCAAATAGAATAATAATTAAATCCATTTTTAAAATATAGGTCTACTAATGAGAAGAATGGACTTCTTTTGGGAGGGATATCATTTTGATTATTTGAGGCTCAAAGATAGTGTTTCCTGTCACCAAATAAATTGCAAATGTCTGTGAATGCCGATAGGAGATTTTACATATTTCATCTTTGAAAATGTCTTTACGTGGATAGGTGATACATGTGGCCTCAAAGTGCTTTCAAGTCATAATTCTGTCACTGATTTATAGTGTGCCACTACTCAAGTTTGCCTTCGTTGTGTGAAAGCAGCTACACACAAAAAGTAAACAAATGGACATAACTCTGTTTCAATAAAACATTATTTACAGGCACTCAAATTTGCAGTTCTTTTCATGTGTAATGAAGTATTCTTTTCAATTATTCAAAAGTATAAAAACAGTTCTTAGCCTGTGGGCTGTACAAACACAAGCAGTGTGACAAATTTGGCCCACGGGCTTTAGTTTTCTGACTTCTGCTCTAGAGTAATGAGAATTTTCTTTGTGTCATGAGGGGAAGGAACTCTGCCTGCAGGGATCAAGGTGGAAACCGCACTTGGGTAGAGATGCAGCAGCGTTCACTTCAAGGGAGAACTTTCCAGCCTGAGGGAACAGTAAGTGCAGAGATCCAGCTGCAGGGATAAGCCCTGCATATATGCTTCTTATCCAGGAGCAGGGAGGAGGAGGGGAGGGGAGGCCCAAGATGAAGGGGGAGGGGGAGACAACTTCCAGAATGGTGATGTGATGAGCCTCATGGACCCTCCCCACAGCAAAACAACCATAACTCGTGAAAAATTTTTTAAAAAAACAAAAACTAACCATTTAAACTACCTGAAAACTCCTTGATTGTCCTAGGGGCACACAGCAAATAAATACTTATTCAAGAAAATCGATTAAATCTTGGTAAGAACAGTGAGAGTCTGAGGCACTAGAGTCAGGACTCATTCCCTCCTTCCCCTGCCGCGCAGCTGCATGTCACAGAGGCTAAATTCCAGGTGAGTATCGCCAAGGTGTTGGGGCTCCCTTACTCCCTCAGCCCCCCCTCATTGGGAAGAGGTGTTACCCAAACTGTGGAGAATACTGGGGACCCCTTACCTTCGCCTAGTTTGCTCACAGGGTGGAGCTTCCACGCTAGGAAGGTAAGGGGGGAAGATCAGAGGATGCCATCCCAGCCCAGCACCCAGCATATAAAGCAGGGGTGTCACTCTGAAAGAAGCAGACCACTACCCCTGACCCAGCTGTGGGGAAGGGACTCAAGGATTTTGTCTAAGAGGAGAGGCAGGCCTAAGAAGAGAGCTCCAGGATGGCTTTAACCAAAAAGAGAGGTGGGAACTAATGCAGGTGAGGTTGTGGAGAGATCAGAACCCTCATAAACTGCTGATGGGAATGTAAAGTGGTGCAGCCACCCTGGAAAACAGTCCTTATCACTGTCCTGATGGTATCCTTGAGGAAAAAGCTTTTCATTGTGATGAAATCCAAGTTATTTAGATGTATGCATTTGGAAGTACCAGAGGAAAAGAGAGAGAAAAAAAGGGCAGAAAAAATATATGAACAAATAATGGATGAAAATTTCCCCAAATTGATAAAAAGTTTAAACATTGAATTACCATGTGACCCAGCAATACCCGTCCTAGGTACATATCCAAGAAAAATGAAAACATATATCCACGCATAACCTTATTCATAAATGTTCACAACAGCGCTATTCATAATGCCAAAAAATATAGAAACAACCCAAATGTCATCAGCCGATGAATGAATAAACAAAGCATGGTATATCCCTACAATGGAATATTTTTCAACCATGAAGAGGAATGAAGTATTCATATATACTACAATATTGATGAACCTTAGAAACATCATGCTAAATGAAAGAAACCAGTCATGCAAGACCACATATTGTCCATTTATATGAAATGTCCACCATAGGCAAACCTATAGAGACAGAAGGTAGATCAGTGGTTATCAGGGTCTATGAGGTCAGAAGTGAGGAGTGACTGCTGATAGGTACAGTGTTATTTTTTAGCATGATAGAAACGATCTAAAATTGCAGTGATTGTTTCATACATTTGTGAGCATACTGAAGACCACTGAATTGTATGCTATCCAAAAAAGAGGGGATATATTTATACATATAGCTGATTCACTTTGCTGTACAGTAGAAACTAACACAACATAGTAAAGCACCTATACTCCAATAAAAATTTTAAAAAATAAACGGATGAATTGGATGGAACATGAATTATATCTCAATAAGACTGTTAGAATAAAAAAAAACGTAAGACTGGAGCAGGGAGGGAAGAGCCAGCCAGGTCCTGCAGGGTTTTGCAGGCTTCACAGAAAGTCTGGTTTTACTTCAGGTGAATTGAGTACACGTTGGAGGTTTCAGAGCAGGAAAGTGACGTGATCTGACTTATATTTTTTTTTAATTTCTTATTACTTTTTGCTCATATTAATAATATTATTACCAATGTTACTATCTTCCTGATGGTCTGGTTTAGGTGAAGTGAGTTCATTGAATGCCTGCTCTGTAGCTTCCAGGACACCAATGCGCATTAAGCACTCATCAGCTGTAAGTCCAGGACCAAGTAAGGTTACAGAAGATTGTGAGCAAGTATCAGTGAGAGCCTCATCTGGCTTGCTGGATGGTGGCACAGATTGGATGCACCATCTGCTCTACCTTAATGCAGTTTCAGGAGCAATGAAGAGAAAATCATGTAGTAGGGGCATCCATCCAGGACTCTTGCCAGCCTGACCTCTGCCATTTGTCTCTTTGTCTGACCCTAGTCATGGAAGAGAAAACCTCATGCCCCACCTGAGCCATTCCCCAAGTCAAATTACTCCACAGCTGAAGTGCGTTTTCTATGGTAATCTCTCGTACGTCCTCAGAGAGAGAGAGAGAGAGAGAGAGAGGGGAAACAGAGTCTCAAACAACTTTTATATGTGAGGTCTGGCAGCTACAAGCAAGGAAGGAACATCTCATTGTGCAGTTAAGTTGTCTCATTACATCATTTGTTGGCAGCCTTGGATGACATTAGTTCCGGGAAGTGGCCATATGTTTTTGAAAAGATAAAGATTCTTCCTCTAAAAGTATTGACGGCAATGAGATCATGACATAAGAAGGTGGGGTTGTAATAGTAAAACGTAGCATTAAAAATTTAGACCAGAAGTTAGATACTGAGTCAGGGCCAGAATGATAGCAGTGTGTAGCTACTTTCTAGCAAGACAGCAGTGAGCTGTGGTTACCTGAGAGGTTATGGCTCAAATACATTCAAATTTTTAAAATTTAGATACTATAATAATTAAATCTAACCCAGCTGTTGAACCCATTGGCCTGCAATTTGTAAGCCATGAAATGGGTTTACTGAATCACTTTTAATCTTGAGAGAACTTTTCAGAATGCTAATCACTGCCCCCCAAAGTCTACTTCACCATTCAGAAGAAACCTAGGCAGTTGCCTTAGATAGGATTCCCTCTATAGATTTTGACTTATTTTATAATAAGAAACTCTCCTCATGATCGGGTCCCTAATGGTGACAGGAGAGGACAATGGTGACGATCCTGAGTGTTTTCCACGTACCAGGCACTGGGCTTAGAGCTTTATGTCACTTAATTTCATGTGCTTCTTTATTTTAATTCTTATGAAATAGAGACTACTAGGGCCTTGAATTACACTGAGGAGGTAACCGAAAGTCAGAGAAGGCAAGAAACTTGTCTAAAATCACACAGCTCCATAGCTTTCAAACTCTTCCAAAGAAATTCATTATTTATTAGAACACTTGGTCCTTTAAATATTAACTTCTTTTGTGGGTTTCAGAATATGTCCCAAGCATTTACGTGAATTTTAATTTAAAATTTTCAGGCATGCCTATGGATATAAATATTTATTGAAATATGCTTTTAAGGAGAGTAAATTCACCAATATCGGTAAAAGACAATAAAATGTAGGGCAGAACAGAGATTCTCTCACTGGAACTAAACCTGGACCTTCTAGATGCTTGTCTAAAACAGGAGTCAGCAAACTGTGGTACGTGGGCCCAATCCAGTCTGCCACCTGCTTTGCTAAGTAAGGAAAGTTTTATGGGAACACTCTTTCATTTTGTATTGTCTGGGTGGCCGCTTCCACACTACACCACAGAACTGAGAGGTTGGGACAAAGACTGTACATTACAAAACCAAAAATATTTACTATCTGGCCCTTCATAGAAAAAGTTTGTCAGCTTTTGGTCTACAGAAACTAATAGCATAAACATAGTATATGTAATTCCCACAAACTCTATAGTCATGCCTGCTGTTTTTCTCCAGGTTTTGGCAAAGAAGCAAACTACCAGGGCAAGTAAATGCCTTGATGCATTTTCCATGTCACTTCCTGAAATGGGTAAAGGCCTTTCTCTTTTCTTTCTACTGGGAAGAGTGAACCAGAAGTAAAGAGGCCAAGCCACTTGCCCAGGTCACAGGGCAGGTGGGGCCAACTTGAATAATGATGGTGTCGGTGATAACAAACGGGCTCATCTTTATCCGGTACTTGAGAACTCTGCTCTGTGCTTTGCAGCAGTGTCTCCCTGAGCTCTCTCTATAAATGCCTTCTGGGGTAAATCACTATTATTACCCCTATCTGATAGATGAGCAAAGGGGGGCCTCAACTAGGAAATTGCCGAAGGTCACATAACTTTCTGCTGACTCCAGAGAGAGTGCTTTCATGACGATACACTATCAAAGCATATTGAGTGAGAGCTCTGCCCAAAGGCCCTCCTCAGGGACCTGGTGGCACCGGAAACAACAGGTGTGGCTGCCCTTGTGGCGGCCAGGCCCAAGGTTGTACTGCTTGCCACAAGACAGGTCAGAAAGTTGAGAGACAAGGTGTTGGGGAAGGAAAAGCAGCTTTATTCAGAAAGCCAGCAAACAGAGAAGATGGCGAACTATTGTTGTCAAGAGCCGTCTTAATATGGGGTAGAATTCAAGCTGCTTTTATGCTAGGAAAGGGAGAAGTAGGAAGGGGTTAAAGTCAGGAGGTGACAGACAACAGCAGACATCTGGGCGCCAGCAAGCGTCAGGGGAGGGTTGTGAAAACTCTTTGTTCTTGGTCAGCTGACTCTGGTTGATGTGGGTCTGGTCGTGAAGTTCCTATAAATCTTGACAAGACAATCGTTATTTTTGTTCATACTTATCTCCCTGTGGGAGGCAAATTTCGGGTGAGGGGCTGTTTGCATGAATCTTAAGCTGGAAGCGGAATTCCTTTAATGATTAACATTTCTACACGCAGGGCTAAGCAGAGGCTTCTGACTCAGGTTAAAGCAGTGGAAGAGGTAGGTACAACATGGAGACAGAGATGTCAAATTTCTTCTTCCCTGTTGTGAGGCAATGAGTCTTTTGTGGCTGCACAAGAAGGAGAAGTAGGGGGTCTGGAGAGCCTTTGGACGGGGGATCGTCTGCCAGGGCAGGGGTCTCTCCTAAACCGTTTGCACCTCCATTGCTCCCAGCCCTCTTGGGCCAGCAGAGCTTCTCAAAGCATCTGCTTCCAGTTCACTGAGTGCCAGGTGAAGCGAGTCTCCAACCGCAGCACAGCAGAAGCAAATTTCGAATTAGAATGTGTGCCCACAGGTGATTCTTATGCAAACTAATGCTTGGGAACCACTGGGTAATTGCTGAAAAGAACATTTGGCGCAGAGGAAGCTGGGTAGACGCTGGTAGTGGGTAGTGGGGAAAGCTCGTCTTCCTGGCCATCTCCGTGGAGAGTTCTGCAACCAGACGGTCCGTTGGAGGTTGGGAATGTGGTGAGTAGCCAAGTTTTGCTTTCAGAGTAGAGAAGGGAAGCTTCGGGAAGGAGGTGGGAAAGGACAGGGAGAAAAGAGTCAGGTTTTATCCCTTCTCCTGTTCTTATCAGTGGCCCATGCAGTATGAGCACTGCTCTTGTGTGGTAGCTGAATAATGCACACCCCTCACCCCCAAAGATGTCCACTGTCTAATTTCTGGAACCTAGTAATATGTCACCTTACATGGGAAAAGGGATTTTGTAGATGTGATTAAGGTAATGGATCTTGAGATGGTAAGATTACCCTAGATTATCTGGGTAAACCCAGTGTAATCAGATAAACCCTTAGAAGCAGACAACGTTTCCTGGCTAAATCTGAAGAGATGCCACAACGTAAGGAGTGTCAGAAGAGGCAGGAGAGATTTGAAGCATTCGTCCCTCTGTTGCTGGCTTTAAGAAATAGAAAGGGGCACAAGCTGAGAAATGCAGGTGGCATCCAGCAACTGGGAACAGCCCTCAGCTCCCAGGCAGGGAGGAAACCCGGACCTCAGTACTCAGACTTCAAGGAACTGAATTCTCCAAACCCCTGAATGAGCAAGGAAACGGGCTTCTGGAGCCTTCAGAAAGTGGTACCGGCGACCCTGCCCACATCTTGGTTTTGGCTTAGTGAGGCTGTGTTACACTTCTGACCCACAGAACTGTGAAATAATATACTTGAATTATTTTAGCCACTCCGTTTGTGCCAGTTTGTTAGGGCAGCAACAGAAAGTAGAATTAAGCTGTGCTGGCTGTAGCTAGAATGTGATTCAGGTTGGAGGAATTATGGGAGAAAGAAAATGGAAGAGATGCTTAATTTTGAGTCCCTTGTGAGGAAAATATACATGTTTATTATCTAATCTAGTGACACACCATAAGTATTGAGACGTGTTTCCTGTTATAATCCTTTCCAATTTAATCCCTGCCTAACCCCTGAAATGGGAAATAGGAAGAAAAGTGAGAGAGAGTGCTGTGAAGCAAGCTTTCTCTGACTTACCCTCAGAACGTTTAGGAAAGAGAAAGCTCCCTCCCAGACTATAGAGCATCAGTGTCAGGACTCAGAACTTTCTGCTAACTTTTGGCATCAAACTGTTCAGCTACAGTCATGCCAGACTAGGAACAGGTAGTGAACTCTTAGCTGTTTGGAACAATTTAGGAATTTCTTTGTCACAAGGTAGAACACAAGCCACTAAGAGTCTGAGTGCACCGTCTGCTCCACCCTTCACCTAGCCCAGAAATTCCGCACGACGCCAGAGGGAGTGGTGGCTGCAGGTGACTTGGTTTGTGCCCTCGGGATTCCTCCTTTCTCGTCTCCAGTTCTCTTGAGCTATTCTTAAAATCACTGCTTTTGCTTCTCCTGTACCCTGTGTTTATCATGCAGTGTTCTTTTTCTAAGAAGGGAAATAAATGTGTTGTTTAATTTATGAGGATATAATAATATAATAGTATACTCCTTTGCCTGCAATGCATTCTTAAGTATCACCTTGGTGTGTACTTTTTAATTGAATTGGATGGAGATGGCACACCATCAATTGTTAAGGTTAACGACCCAACGATTTACAAGATGAGGCACATTTACTGGCAAATAGATTTTAGTAATTGTTCCACTCCACAGTGAGAATAACGGTTTGTGCATTGATTCGTCATGACTGGGTTTGTGTATTGATTGGTCATGTTTTTTAAAGCCAGGACTTAGGGCTCACCTAGAGGAGACAGAAGATCAGGGTCCTAAAAACCATGGAGGCTGCCTAGGATCCATAAGAGTAGCAGGCCCCATAAACCCTTCCTGCTGGGAGGACTTTTGCTCAGGGAAGGCCTCAGTTGCCCTCAGGTGGAGGGAATGATGTTTCCAAGGTGATATTGGCTTGGGGGTGCTACAGGTGCAAGAATTAAAGCACACACACACAATTAATACAGGTTTATTTTCTAATCTAAAGAAGATTAGATTAGAGCTATACCTGATACTCCAGGAGTTTCCATCAGAGTTTCCATTTCTAAGGGAAAGGGAAAAAAACAGTTTAGGGAAAATACCTGCTAGGGTGGTTTGACCTCTTAAAATAAAAATCTTTTAATTGTTTTAGGATCAGGATGGAGGTTCAGTTTTCAAGTCGACTAAATTTGCTTTCGATGCCCTTGCCTCAGTGTGGGTTGAGAGCTGCAGAATCATCTGGGAAACCTGGCCACTCTAAACATACCTCGGTAAGTCTGCACCTTTTTATTTTCTTGTATCTCTCCAAGAGTATTGACACGAGTCCACACGTTCTGTTTCAAGAGTATCTCCAATTACCTTGCATTAACTGTGACAAAAACTCAAGTGGGGGAATCAAAGCAGGATTGGACCGAGGGTGCAGAGAGCTTGCGAGAGTAGAGGGGCCAGGCTCCTCCGGGCCGCAAGCTCCCCCGGGTCCTCTAAGCTCAGTGGCCATGGAGTGCGGGTCCTGAGTCCCTTTGGTCTGTGCTACTCGCAGAGAAAGTGACTGAGATGAATCGAGCACAGGAATGGCAATCCTTATTTTATTTTTCCAAAGATGGTATTTATATCATAGATGAAACATGTAATCTGGAGATTACCTAGGACAGGATGTGGGACAAGGGGGCCAGGTTGCAGAGAAAAGATCAACAGAACGTGGTCCCACCTGAGAGGTGTCATTATTAAAAAGCAAGCGAAAGGCAGTGCTTCTAGATGAATGCAATATCACACATACGCACAGAGTAACTGGTGGTGTTTTCCTTTAAAAAAAAACCCTTTAAATTGTGAAGTAGCGTACTTTAAAACCAGGATATACGATGTATATTTACAGTTTAAATTAGAGGAAAATAAGCACCTGTGAACCCACCACTCAGTTTACGCAATGGAATCTGAGTGACTCCCCCTATTCCCCAGGATCCCCTCCCCGGGCACGCCCACCTCCTCCACCTTCCTCCCTCGGAGAGGCGGCGCCCTCTGAATTTGGTGTGATCATTTAACCTGTAAGAAATACCTCTCCATATCGCTGATATCGTTTAGCCGTACATAGCTTCAGTTCATTCTTTTTAAATGTTCCGTATAGTTTTCCACAACTGATCTAAGCACTCTAGAGTGGATGGAAACTGGAGTCATTTCCGGTTTCTGGTATCACAAATGAGGCTGTTAAAAGCATCACTGTGCATGTCTCCTGTCACACACATGCAAGAGCTCTCCAGGGTAGATACCTTGTAAACTGGCAAACTCGCTCCTGGTTATGTGCATGTTCAGTGTTACCGCCTAGCGCCAAGGTGTTTTCTAAAGTGTTTGTACCAACTTTTACTCCTAGCATCAGTGAGTGAGACCTTTCGTTGCTCCATACCCTTGCCAGTAGTAGATGTCGTTAGAGTTCTTAGGTTTTGCTAATCTGAAGGCATAAAAGATATTTCATTGCAGTTTTGGTTTCGCTAATTCAGATTGTTGATAAGGTTGAGCATCTTCTTATGTTGGCTGTTCCTTTTGTGAAAAATCTCTTCGTAACCTTTTTCATTTTTTTCTATTGGGTTTTTTCTTTGTTATTAACTCATAGGAGCTCTCTGTATTCTAGATCAGTGCTGCCCAATAGGAACATAATGCAAGCCACATATGTAATTTAAAATTTTCTAGTAGCCACATTAGAAAAGTAAAAAGAAACTGGTAAAATTGATTTTAATGACTTGTTATTTCATTTAGCTTCGTTTATATTATCCAAACACATCTAAAACATAATCATAAAATTATTGATGAAGACTTTGAAATCTGTTGTGTATTTTATACTTAGGGCAAATCTCAATTTGTGCTAGTCACAGTTTGATTGCTCAAAAGCCACATGTATGTCACAGCTACTGTATAGAACAGTGCGTGTGCAGAGACTGATCCCTTGTGAATCATACTTTTTTCTAATCTTTGTTTTCACTTTGTGGTTTGTTTTTATAAGCAGAAGTTCTTCTCTCTAATGTAGCCACATTTGATCAATCTCGTTTTAGTGCTATTTTGCATCTTGTTTAAGCAATCCTTCTCTGTGCTGAGGTGATAAATAATTCTTTATGTTTTCATCTATTAAAGTTTTCAAGTTGTGTCCTTCATATTTAGGTGTTGATGCATATGGACTCAGTGTTTGCTTTTTTGAGGTCGAAATTCAATTTTACTTCTGCATATAGTCAGCCCTTTATTGAATAGCCCTCTTTGTCCCACTGCTCTGTGTGTCAGCCCTGTCAGGGAACTAGTCACGTTTCCATTACAGGCATGGGTATGTTTCTGTATTCTCTCTGCGCTTCCATTTGTCTTCCTCTTTTCAAATACCACACTGTCTTAATTACAATAGCTTTAAAATAAGCCTTATCATCTGATGGGACAAGTCCCTTGGCTTGCTTTTTTCCCTAGGAGTTTCTTGGTACATTTGGCCCTTTGCTTTCAGATATAAATTTTAAAATCCCTTTGTCATGATGTGTGAAAATCCTTTGGTGGTCCTTCCATTTCCATGGACAGTCTTCTATTTTCGATGAGTCACTTTGCACCTCTGGCCTGTCTTTTCATCTGTAAAATGGAGGTAACGGAGTTCCATTTATACAGGATTGTTTTTGAGATTAAATGAAATAATGCATGTATAGTCCCTAGGACAGTGGGAAATTTCCAATAATTAAACGAGTAGTTTTATTATTTTTAGAGCCAAGATGTGGCCGCGCTGCTGTGGAAAGTGCTGGGATCCTGAGAGGAAGGCTGGCTTTTAACTGTGCAGGACTGTAGTACAGGAAATGCAGACTTATTACCACCTTGTCATCACATTCTGATGCCGGCTTTCATGCTTAATGTTCATAATGCACACGTATGGTACTTTACACTTTTTAAAGTATTTTCCCTCATTTGGTCACATTTGGATTGTTCAGGAACCTTGAGAAGCAAGTAAGCATGCACATATTTGGAAATATCTGAGCCTAGAGCTTTAGCGGAGCTTTAGGGGCTCTATCAGGGCACTGGGTGGAGGTAATGAGAAAAAATCTTCTACTCAGCCACCTACATGCCAGCCATCAACCAGGATGATAATGTGTAGGTGGAGGTGAGTAGCATTGCCAGATACAATAGAAAACCTCCAGCTAAATTTGAATTTGAGATAAACAGTGAATACTTTTTAGTATAAGTATGTCCCAAATATTGCACAAGATATACTTACATTAAAATTTATTTACTCACCTGAAGTTCAAATTTAACTGGGCGTCCTGTGTTTTTATTTGCTAAGTCTGACAGTCCTAAGTCGGAGGTGTTGCCTTTACTACTTTACATTGGGATTGAGCTCTAGTGATGTAATGCGCTAGTTGCCCTTAGCTGGTGTACAGTCCAACCCCTCCTTTTGGCAAACGTAGAAATTGAGATCCAGAGGCTCAGAGTTGGGTAACTGCAGAAATGGGATGCTTCTCAGCTCTACGTTCTTTCTAATGCTTATAAATATACAAAAATACACGGCCAAATTTCCATTATCCTGCAAACCCTAGAGAAATAGGGACCTTTACCACATTGACCACAGACCTTTGGTCATGTACAGGTTCTGTGGCAGGCCCTGGTCCCCAGACCAGTATCTGGTCACCCATGGTGTTAACCCAGGTCTGAAATGCTCAGGATTCTATAATGGGAGTTGAAGGCCATAAAGGTAAGCGGCTGGCCTTTGAAATGACAGCCTTGTCAAAGTCTTCCATTACTATGGTGGTAGGGATCAGAGATGCAGATAAATGTGTGCAAATCTTCAGATTAAAAAAAAGAATAAGAAATGATGAAGGGGAAGGAAAGAGAAACCGATGAGGAAATATAACGCCTCTTCCTAGCATCTGGAGGGGCTGAAGGACAGAACAGTAGAGAAGAAGTGGGGCTCCATTGGGAGAGGCAAGTGGTATGACAAGACTTAATATCAGAATATTCTTTTCTAAAATGAAGACCCTTAGACTGAGAGAGGGTTCCCCTGGGCCTCTTAGACTGATGAAGAGTCCCATTGCTGGAGTCATTTAAAACCGGAACTGAACAAGGCAGTGGTAGGCGAACTGCAGGAAAAACTCCCCTGGATATCTTTTGAGATGGACTTGATAACCTGATGGGTCTTTTCCTTCTCTCAATTCCTGTGAATCCCTGGCTCATGTGAAAACATGACGGTTAAAACTCTCAGGAAACCAGAAATTGAGAATTTAATTGAAAGTAACTTTCATACAAGTGAAGCATGTCCAGAAAGTCATTGTGTGTATGTGTAATTTTTTTTCTTTTTTGAAATTCGGGGTAAGGTGAGAAACTACTCTCAAAATCCTTACCAGGCCGAAGCTGTTTTTCAAACTTGATGAACTCTTATTATTCCTAACCTGTAGTTTCAAATTATTTTTCTGTGACACTTGGATGATTCTGTCTCTTTGACTTCATTTTTCTAACGAAATAGTCTTTTCAGGAAATGGATCTCCCAGCTTACTTCCAAGCTCTAAATAAACATCCAGAGTGTCTGTGTGCTATAAAGTCACCTCCTCTATGAGGCTGATCCAAGGCATGAAAATTGCCCTCCCGGTGCTAGAAGTCAAGCCTGGCTGACCTTCCCAATTGTTCTGCCGCAAATCTGAAAAACAAACCCAGCTGTTCTGGAGAAACATCAGGCGGAGACACTCATTAGATAAACATTCCTGTTTTCCTTTCATTGCAGACGGCCTCACAGGAGATGAATTACCTAAAAACTCTACCTGTTAGCAGGCCTTGATTGCTGTCATGTTATTTTCCTACATGAGTTCTAATATTCCTGGTAATAGATGTTTTTTAAAGGCAATTTTGGTAGCAGCTGTTATCTTTTGCCTCATATCTTGCTTGCCCTCTGTGAAATGAATTACCGAATATTGTCAATTCTACCCTTTTTCCTCCAACTCTTCCCCTCCATCCCTACCTCTGCAGCCCCACTGCCACAACCTGAAGGCCTCCCAGCTCCTCTGCTGTGGACTGTGTAGCTGCAGCAACATTAAGCTTCCCAAAGCAGAGCCTTGATCCTATCTCTCCTGCTCGCAAACTGTCAGCAGCACCCAGTTTTCTTATGAGGCATTTTCCAAACATCGGTCATTCCAATATCACCTCCATTATTTTTGCTGCTTTCCCTTCTCTTTGTGCCGTTGCTTACTTCATATTTATCTTTAAATGGACCTTTTTTACTTAAATGTATTCTAAAAGGAAACTTTATCTCCAAGTAAATGGAAAACCGGTATCATCTATCATAACAGAAGCTGACTATAAATACAGTGAAAGCAAAACAAAACAGAGGTAGCATCTCCTAGCAGAGATAGTACTGCCTGAGGCTGTAAGCCTGAGGCCTGCTCTCTCTGTGTGTACAAAAGTGGGTGAGCACCGAGTTGTCTTCCATTTGTTCCTCCAGATCCATTTTCCTCCCTTCTCCTTGCTCTCTGCCCCGGGAGGCTGAACTCTATGGACAGACTCAGGAACTCTGCTACCTTCTTGTCTCCAGTTGGGCTCAGCCTGTGGGAGCCCAGCAGGGTCTTGGAGGGAGGGAAGCAAAGCGGGTGTGTTTCCTGCCCCCTCCCTTGCCTCCTGACCGCCTGCCTGGCGGTGTGCCTTGATCAAAGGTTACTGCTTGTTTTAAGGTGGCTTCGTCCACAGGGCTCTCCGCTTCTGCGTTACCGTAAACTCTGCCTCGTCTTATCCCTTGACACCTAGAGATAGAGACAGCTGGGCCTTTACTAGCCCTGGGTTGCTGCTTGTGGTCACCTATCCCCGTACGTGGTCTGTAGCCCCTTTGTTAACCCCTCCTGGATTCTCCTACTTTTGATGGGGTCATATCTCTTCTTGGAGACCCTGACTAGTATAGTTGTCATGGATCAGATGTTCTAGATATGCATTGATGGAGACTTTCTCCTTGGCTTCATCAGAGGTCGGAGCGGGACTGATGGACGTACTGTCTCTTTACGATCTACCTGGCACTGTGTGTGTACGCCAGTGATGCGTGTGTTGCCCACTCTGGGGCATACCTTTCTATGGAATAAACCCCCGCATTCTTTGTGCAGAATTCAAGCTGGACTGAAGCCCTGCTCACTCTCCACATCCTATTTCCTTCCACACACCCTTTGTTACAGAAAAATGGACTTTATGCTGTTCCTTGCTCTTGCCCCATGATTCCCCACCTTTGGTCTGAATTTAGGCAGTTTCTTCTGGCTAGAAAGTACACCTCCTCCACCTGCACAGTGAATCTGGTCCTGGTTCCAATGCTGCCTTCTCCACCAGGGCCTCACTGATATGCTAGCCAAGCGGCTCTGAACATTGTCTCAACTTCCCCCAAACCCCGTGTGCCATTTCCTCCATGTCTCCTGGGGGGTACCAAGGGTTAAATTTCCCCAGGCTCCTGGCTGAGCTGAGACTCACGTGCAGGCCTGCCAGCTGCTTGGACCTACCTCTGACACCACTTGGTCATTCTTCCTCAAAGTAGGTCGTGTTCTAGCTTGTTTTATCATCAGGCCTTCTCTTCTGTACTGTATGTAAGCCACCATTCATTCATTTAACAAAGTGATTAAAACCTATAAAGTTCCAGGCACATGCTAGGTGCTGGACGTACAGTGATATGTAAAACATGATCCCTGTCCCAGGGAGCTTAAGAAAACTGCAGAAACCCTTTTAGGAAAGCCATGGACTTTAGAGTCCCCATTAATAACTTACTTACACACAGACGCATGTGAACAACATGGAATAGCCATTGGTTTACCATTTGGGATGAAACTGCCCTGGGTTTTGAGGCCATCCTTCGTTGGGAGACAACTTCCATCGTCTACACTCCTCAGAGGAAGTCAGGGGGTCAAGTTACCACATACAAAAGCTCATAGTAGGGCCAGGCTCCAAATAAGGGCTCCGTGCATGTCAGGGGTGGTGGTTGGAGGGGAGTGGTCATTAGCTAGTGAAAGGCTGGACATTGGCTCTCTAGGAAAAGGCAAGATTCATGTTCGCTTCAGACCACCTGCATTAAAACTCCTAGTGGCAAATCTTCCAAGTGCCAGGGCTGTGATTACAAACAAACTCAGAGAGAAACACTCAATAAACACACCAGAGCGGGAGCTGTAGAAGGAGCCAAGGTATTCAGAGCAAACAGGAACTACGGCAGACAGAGTACATACAAGTCAACCTGGAAAATTCATACACATACTCTACTCAGATTCTCTATGTGAAACGTTTTTGTACATCTTAGAACTGAGATAGGAACACAGAGGATTATGTAGGTTGCCAACAAATACTTAACAAATTGAATCCAATTTGGGTACGTAACACCACAAACCGAATTTGAGGATGGCGATAGATGCAATCTATATTTTAAGTATGGACTATTATTTCTGCCCTAAGATAATTTACAACTGACCCATTAACATACCTCATCTTTTTCTCTTGATCAAAAGAATGTAACTTGTAACTTGGAGAAGATCGTACAAGTAACTCTACCTTCTCGATTATTTTAACGGACAGAAAAGTGTTAGTTTGTGGGGTTGCCTTGGGTCATTCATCTGGGGTGAACAGATACCCCTCTGCACCCAGGAGAGGAGGAGGGCGTGGAAAATCCCCATCCTGGTTTCCAGAGAGAGCCTGCCTCCATGGAAGTCCCTGGGTACCTTTCATGCTGTCCCTCTACGGGTGAGAGGTTGGATTTCCTCAGTGAGAATCACAGCCCTTTTTGTTTACCTATTTTGTGTAACCAGAAGTGAACAGACACGTTATATTTTATTAGCTCATTCTGACAAGAGCCGTCTGAGGTTGGTACACTTGTTACATTTACATGTGAGGAATCTGAGGCTCACTGAGCCTAGGTGCCTTGCCCGGAGGACATCCAGATGGTGAGTAGTCCAGGTCCCTGATGCCCAAGCTTGCACTTTCTACTGCCTCTCAAGACACTGTGTTCATTCTGTTTGGTTGGGCTGACCTGACGTTGTAAGTATCTGATAGCTTATTACCTTGAGTTCTCTAACCATTACCTTGCTGGCGCAATGACTGATGAGATGACTTGGGCCCCTGTTATATCCTGAAGAGTGATCTGAAACATTAGAGAGAGACATGAGCATTGAGTGAAGTCTTCAGGAAGGAGCGATGAATCTCCTCCCTGCTCTCTGCTACTGTCCCTGTTTGTCTGTTTGTCTGTCCTTTTGTTTGTTAACCACTTCTTCCTCCAGACCATAAACTCCACAAGACGGGCCATAACTTTGGTTTTCAGTCCTCTATTCCTGGTGCCTAGCAATAAATACCTGTTGAATGAATGATTTCTATCTGAACTGGTCATCCAGATGTAATGCACATGTTTGAAGTCTACTTACCAGAATTTTTCAGGAGAGTTCTGTCGTTTTTGACACATAGTGTTACAATTTGTATAATTTATTCATAGAATTCTTCGTAGACTACTAATAAATTCCTGTGGGACATAGTCCCTTTGTATGCTGTGGAATCCACCATAAAGTGTTCACAAGAAATGACTTTTAAAAATTTTGTTTGAGGCTATGTTGATTTTGAATTTCTGAATAGTTAGGCCTGAGTTTCTCTTTGTCTCAGAGCATACCGTGAGGGATATTGGCATCTCTTTATGGTAGGACACTTACAGATTCTGAGTTAAAAGATGGTTGGGATGTAGCAGAGGAGAGAGATCAGAAATCTCTACTCCTGGAAGCACATACGCTTCACACACCAAGGAGATAAATTCCTGGTGTGGATTTTAACACACAGGTGACATCTGTGTACAGTTCGCTTATGTGTCTAGAGGGTAGGATGATCTATGAACAGGGGCTCCACATCTGCTGAAGGCAGGAAATTCAGCCCCATGTCTTGCCGCTGCCATGAAACCCGAGGCACTTTCATGTTTGTTTTCATCTCCTGATAAAATTGAGGCAAACCCACACACCAACTGCGACGTCAGTCTGTTTGTGAGCCTGCAGCCCGCCCACTTGATGGCCTCCCTCCACTCAGGAAGGCAGTGGGGAACAGGAAGAGGACCTCTGGAGAGCTTACATTCCACCGGCTTCTTTGACTTTTGCCAACCGACTTTGCAAGTGTTATCAAAAGTCACTTATTACCTCTGCGGGTGTGAAAATACCCTGTGCAGTTCCAAGGTTTGTGAAATCACATGAAACAGCGTTGAAAGCTGCTCTGGCAAAGCGATTGCCATTGGAATTAGCTATGTCCCCAAGCCACGTCCTGGTTTAAATGATATTATTTATATCCGACTGCACTCATCAACTCCTGAAGCCATCTGTAGAGGACCAAACTCTCCACGCAGCATTTCCGCTTGGCCCTCCTTGGTGTGAGGACAAGAAGGGTGGCTTCTCTCTCAATCTCTGCATTTGAGCCCACTTCACACAGGAAAAAATGTCCCTAATATTGAAGTGGATAAACTCGCTGGGATTTCTGGATGTGCTACACAAACCCAGAACGTTGTGGATTACGAGGCAGAAAGAGGAGAGCTCACTGCCTTCTCGTGCCTTTAAGTGGGCCTCTCTCTGGGAAAAGGAAACGTAGGTGTATACAGCAGTAACTAGCATGACTGAGGCTCAGTGTTTTTGATCATAAAATGGGAGGAAGAACAGCATGTACTTCCCAGGGTTGGTGAGGGACCCTAGGAGAAGATGCACACAGGGCTCTTAGCACGGTCGTTACTGGCAGGTAACGAGTTCCCACTGGGTAGCCACCGCTGCGCAAGGTTGTCTGGAAGGCTGTGCAACGTGTGCTCGTGCGCGTGCTAAGAGTGTAGAAATAGCTGTCGGGATACAGGATCTGGTCACGTCAGGGCTGGGCTCTGGTAGGCACTGGGTGCTGGTTCCAAACCAAAGTCTCTTTTGCATGTAATGCATTTTCCCTGGGGCCCAAAAGTTTCCATGTGGCCTTTTTAACTAGAGACAAACTGCAGGACTTGAATTTTGATGCCTCAATCTGCTGTTTGATGATGTTACTGTTTGGTTTATCTATTTTGGTGTTTGTACCTGTGTTTTCTATTGGGAAGTGAGGTGGTGGTAGATGTAGAACTTTTGTATGTTAGTGTGACCAAGATCTGACATCATTTAAGGGTAGCAAATAAAAATACCTGTTTCTCACTACCGCCTTGAAAATAGAATTAATTTGCCTTCTTGGTAATGAACCCCATTGCATTCTGCATTTGTCGGACTTCACAACCACACCCCAGTATTAGAAGACTGTATGGCTCCCTGGTGAGATACCAGCAGCCATGGTTTGGGCAGAATCACTGCCTTAATGATTCTGAAATTTTCCCCTCCAGTCTCCTAATGCTAAGAGGGTAACAATCACTGCTGAGAGTCTGGGTCTGGGAGAGAAGCCAGAGCAGCCTGCCAAGTGCAGATTTGTTTGGAAGGGTCAATGTTTAGCTAAAAACAGTGATACAAAGTTTTCCTCTTTTCCATTCAGTACCTGTGTCTCTTCTAATATTGGTATTAACATTGTTTAAATTATCCCCCCCAACACAAGAATTTTTAAGTAAAATTAAGGCTGAAAGAAGATCTATATTAAGTCTATAGTTTTGCTGACTCCCAGCATATAACATTTGCTGACTTCGTGATTTTTGGATGTGAGATTTGAAACTGTATGTCAGATTCTTAATCACCCTTTTATTCCATATTTAAACTAAACTGGGTCTATCTAAGAATAGGTGGAAAGGAACTCAGGTATGGTTTTTGGAAAAATTAGGGAGTGTTGTATCTGCAGTACTGATGAGGTATATCATGTTCCATGTGTGCTATAACATCCTGGGGGAGAGCCCTATGTTAGGTTAAAACAGAAACAGATCCAGCCTTAGTTGTGATTCACTTATTTAAAGACAGCCACTGCTTCCTAGTCTCATTTAGGCTCTTACCATGAAAAATATTAGACATTAGGTGCTCTAGATCAGTAAAGGTTTGAATGACCGTTATGAGGCAGCTTGCCTTGGACTAGATAAGTAGGGAATCTTCATTGTGTGTTCAGATGTTACTTTTCTAACCCTCCTCCAATGTACAGGATGAAATAGCCTTAATTCTGCCCAATATAACTTTACTCATTGGAACAGTATGTATGTATTTATATATATACATATATATATATATAAAAATACAACTTATATATGAAGGCCTACCCTATATTAGGTATGAGGATTACCAGTATACCAGTAAATTATCAACAGACTTTACAATTAGGGCCTCTGGTCTGATGGAGCTCATATTCTAGGGTATGGAGAAAGATGATACACACATAAATAAAATTTCAAAAACTGATATGTGCAACAGAGAAAAATTCTAAGGATATAAGTAAGTTTGCCTGCTTTTGAGAGGTCAAGGACAGCCTCTCTGAGGAGGCATCATTTAAACCATGATCTTAAGAAGAAGAAGAAGAAGCTATACTGACTATCGGGAGAAGAGATTTCCAGGCAAAAGGAACTGCTAGTGCAAAGACCCTGAGGTTGAAGTAGCTTGTTTTTTGTTTTTCTAGAAGCCCAGAGAAGGACACTATGCTGGACCCTTGAAGGGAAGATTGTGACATGAGATAAAGTGGGAAAGGTAGGCAGGGGCAGGTTAAGTACGCTGTATCTCGTTGCCACGGAAACAAGCTTAGCTTTCCTTCTGACAGCAATCAAAAGCCATTGAAGAGAGACACATGATGTGAAGGGTTTGAGAAGATCATACTAACAGTTGTGTAGAAACAGACTTCCAGGGCCAGTTAGAATATTCTAGCATTTATCCAGGTGTGAGCAGTGGTAGCGCGGACTAAGGTGGCCGCAGTGAGGAGGGAGAGAAGTGACTGAGGAGAGGGTATGGAACTGGAGCCAATCAGTCTCACTGATGGCTTAGGAAAAGAAGGACTGAGTAATGGCTAGAGCAGCACCGTCCAGCAGAAGTAGAATGCAGGTCACTTTCATAATTTCAACTTTTCTACTTGTCACAGTAAAAACAGTAGGGGAATGGATAAAATCAGCTGAGAACATTTTAGACATGTTGGCTTAAACGTACTTCAATATGTAATCAATATAAGAATCGTAACTGAGAATTTTCTTTGCATACTGAAATGTAGTGTATGTTTTATACTTATAGCCCTTCTCAAGTCACACCAGCTCCACTTTCAAGTGCTCAACACCAGTGTATTGCAGTTAGGCCTAGTGGGCCTTATATCTGAGCATACTGCAACGTAGCTTGGTGCTCTGACCAGGGCTTCACCCCTCCTGGCAGCAGTCTTCTTCTTCCTACTTAGGCAGAAAGGCTGTTGTTTTTGCCCCAGAGGGATGAATTGTGACAACTCCTATTCCTTCTCTGTCAGCCTCTATGTAAATAGCCTCGTGAATATTTAGTGCGTGGGATGATGGCCATGACCCTGACCTTACTGGGGCTTCCCCACCCAGAAGGGCATTTGGAAGGTTTGGCCTTGGGGTCTCTTTTGTCTGTGCTTCCTCTAGAGTCTCCAGGTTTCTGGGTCTCCTCTTACCCCAGAGCCAGTTAGTGGACAACGAGTATCAACGGGAAACATGACAGAAAAGGACTTTATGTTAAGCGTGTGTGTGGCCCAAATGAAGGCAAATAACTCCGTGGAATTTGGTAAACAAAAAGTTGGTATAAACCCACCAAATTCACAAGCATACACAAGAGAGCAGGACATATTCGCATAGTAAGTGGCAGTTTCATTTATCGTATTTCTTTAATGTTAATTTTAATTATGCTTCGCAGTTGTGTTTATTTCTCATTTGAGTGTGTGCTGATGATTATATCAGCAGTGATCATTAACATACTTCTACGTATCCAAGTATCTGCAAAATGAGTAAGCCAACCTTGGGGTCCATTTAAAAATTCATCTTTTTAAAAGGGGTCTTTAAATTCACCAGTTCCACTAAACACTGTTCAAAGTGGTAAACGGTTTCCAGAAGCTGAGTGGGTGGATGCCCATGAAACCAACTCCCATTGCTTGACCCTGTGCCCCTGAGCTGTGCCTTCAGTTATAACTAAAATGCCAAATACATGACTTAAGCAATTAACTAGGGACCTCAGGAAGGATTCAATTCTTAATCTGGAAACACTGCTATTTACTTTAGTATTATTTTGCCTTTGATACCATGTTCACTTTTGATTCTTTAATATCATATCAAAAAAGAAAAGTCCTTTTAACCTGTGATACAAATTGAAAGTACTATATTTTGGCTACCACAAGGATTTTGGAAATGTTCCTGGAAATCTAACCACCCTTTAAAGAAAGTAATTCTATGGGAATGTATTTCTGAGTTCTAAATTATGGATTTTTAAACTAAAACATAATATTTAAAGTAAAAAAACCTTCCAAAAGGCAAAAGAATTTGCACAATGTCTAAACTTCATGTGTGTGCCTTGTATACTTTCTATAAGCCATCAGAAAAGAATGTATGACTTAAAATAATTTCAGCACTGAAGGTGATCGCCATATCCTAAACCAGTGGTTCTCATCCCTTAAATACATAAGGTCCTGGTGGAATTCACTGAATATTCAAATTTCCGGGCTTGACTCCCATGGAAATCTGCAGTTAACTTTCTCCCCAGATGGGAAACAGTGCTATACCTTGTGGGTGACACTGCAGGGATTGGACCAGCCACGTGTTCTAGGTCAGGGTGCCTGGCCCCTCAGAGTAACAGCAGCCATCATTGCTGAGCCCCTACTTCGAGATAAATGCTTCCCTACGTTAACTGGATCCTTGCGAGCTTATTAAGTAGTTGGTGAATGTTTTACGCATGTTGCACGTGAGGAAACTAAGGCTCAGATGAGGCAAGGCCTTTATCCATTATTAAACAGCTAGTGATGGACAGAGGCCGTCTCCAAGGTTGTCTCCCAAGGCTGCTCGTCTATCGGATTTCTTGCCAGGTAAGCATTCACACCAGGGCCTTAGATCCCTGCTGAATCAACTGAGCTGACCTAAGGAACACCTTGGATGCAGGTTATCTTGTTCCCAAACCTGTCAGTGTGGCCTGGACACTCAATGCAGACCCCATTTGGTTCTGACTTCAGTCACCTCAATTGCATTCTCCTCTACCCTTGATCATCCATTGCCATTCGTCTATCGCCTCTGCCAGAATTGTCCTCACATCCGAAGTCTCTGCCCTCAGTCAACGTTTGCACGAGTGAGCTTGACAAATGTTTTCATCTAAGAAGGCAAGCTGCCTCCCTGTGCACGTTTTAACGTGAGCTCAGTAGAGTGGTACTGTTGGGGTTGGCATAGGTCGTCCACATTTTGAGCTGATGCTCGTCTAAATCATTGTCCTGTTTAGACTCGGACAGATGAAATTCATGGATTCAGGAGTCAGAGGCTCCCCCGCCCCAGGATAAAGGGCTGCCCACAGGATTGGGAAGCTCTTCCCAGCAGTGGCAGTCTGTGTGAGCTACAAGTATGGATACGTTGCAATTGCTTCTGAGATTACTTCTATTAAAACAGACCTAGAAGGAACCCTGACTAGACATCAGTCTGATGCTGCTAGTAATCATCTTATCTGACCCTTTGGGAACTCAGATTGGATAATGGATAAATGGGTCTCTGTGTGTCTCTGGAGGCCTCCTGATGGGCAGTGAGGGATCTGTAAATAAGCCAAAAATCCAACTGTGAATACAGCCATGAAGATCTAGAGGCTAATTCTTAAAATAAAAACACACATCTAAAATTAAAAGACTGACGAGGCAATATCGAGAGATCTCCTTGCTGCCCAGAAAACTGGCTGTCTAAGCTCCACTTTCATCCTGCACAGGGGCATTTCTTATGGAATTACATGATTATTTTGGTATCTTCATAAATGGTTTGGCTTTGAAAGGTGAGTTAGAGTAGAAAGTCAGCATGAACCGTATACGCATGGAGGGAGGGGCCTGATGCAGTGACAGTAGCTTGAGAATCTACCTCCCCCCCCCCAAAAAAAAGAGAGAGAGGATGAATAGCTATGGTGGGGACAAAAATTTATTAGTACAGGAGTTTGTTATATATTTTTTAAACAATTCTCCAACCCTTTGAAGAAGCTGTTTTCCATGCTGCCTCAATTTCCATTCTAAATTTTTTTTTTTTTTTTGCGGTATGCAGCCTTCTCACTGTTGTGGCCTCTCCCGTTGCAGAGCACAGGCTCCGGACACGCAGGCTCAGCGGCCATGGCTCACAGGCCTAGCTGCTCCGTGGCATGTGGGATCTTCCCGGACCGGGGCACGAACCCGTGTCCCCTGCATCGGCAGGCGGACTCTCAACCACTGCGCCACCAGGGAAGCCCCCTTCTAAATTTTTAAGGAGAGTTATTTTGCTGATCCAATTTATAAGCTTTTGTGATGCAGAACTTTGGGATTGAATGTGTGTGTGTGTGATATACAAACATATATGTATATGTGTATATAGAGAGAAACTTATATGGCACATGCCTAATATATATATGAGTGGTGTATCTGTACATATATACGTACACATATATGTGTGTTTCTATGTAGATATGTCTGTCTGTCTCTGTCTTTCTCAGGATCATGTGGCCTAGAGAGTAAAGAGAATTTCTAGTGAAAAGTTGAGAGTAAAGGATTTGGAGAGGTTCTGGAGTAGTTGTGGAGTTCATGAATTGGAGATAAAGGAAAAGAGGATTTTAAGAATCATTCTGGGTTGTAAATTAGGGTGTCAGTAATGTTCTCTGAGAGCTGCAAGACTGAAACTTTTCAGATGCGTTGGCTGATGGACCCATGTCTCTTTGGTTATGACACAGTACTGGGACTGCATCACATGGGGCCCCACATAGTATTTGATTTGCACAAACATGGGTTACTATCCCCTGCCCCAACATACACTTCCCCTCCCCAGGCATGCTATATACATTTTACTTCATTGGTTAACATGATTGGTGAGTAAGACATTGGGAAAGGGGAAAAATTATTTGTAGAACTAAAACAAGTTGAAGTTGGTATTCCAGGAAGACAAATTTCTTTATTGGCATTCCCAAAGATTCCGATGGAGATACTATTAGAGAGAAAGAGACAGGAATATGAAGTGACTTGTCCACTCAGCTCCCTGCTCATGGAGAATCGTTTTCTTTCCAACCAGTACCCCTTTTCAAAGGGAGGCCAAAGAAAAGTGAGCTGTGAGACTCAGCATTCGTGTTGCTAGTGAAAATGAGGATTCCAGACCAGGAAACATTTTTGGATGGGTTGTCCTTTTGGTTTTGTCTCTGATTTGAATATTTCCCGTAAAAAGAATGTGGGGTGTGTATGTGCGTGCGTGTGGGCATGCACTTGTGCATCATTTTTCTCAATATTTCTCTCCTGGTATCTGCCTCCTAGGATGATAGTGACTGTTCTCCAGTAATAGGGGTAAGACCCGGTCATAGACTGAGTACTGAGAGCTTTGTTGAATCACTAAGCTAGATTTTTATGAATCTTCAAAAGTCATTTATGAATCTTCAAGAGTCATTTATAAAAGAACTTGATGGTGGTTGAGAGATTACGGCATCTTCTTGTTTATAGCAGACTTTCAGTTCAGAAGAAAATGGCTATTGGTCAATTGTACTCTGCCCCCTGCTCCCCCCACCAAAAAAATCTAGATATTATAGGCTTCATATCTACCGTGTGGAAGTTTACTTTGTGAGGACACACATAAATATTTAACAAACTGGGAAATAAAAATATTGAAACAGTTCCTTTGTGTGTCAGAAAAAGAAAAAAAAAACCTGTGTATTTTTGTGTGTGTGTGTGCGCGCGCATGTGCACATGTGTGCATGTGCAATCTCAATTAAGTTAACTGCTTTTAGACAACTGTTTCTCTAAATATTTCAGGCAGGAACAGACTCTAACAGCAGGGAGAAGAAATCCAGTTGAGGGGTGCGTGGCACCATCTAAAAAGGGTGAGAAATCACTCTGTCGAACAAGAGAGGATTGAAATTAAACAGGAATGAAAATTACATGCTCCCTGGAAGAGTGGCTTAGGCTAGGAAATTGACTACGGGGTGGGGGATATGAAAGTAAACTGCTGTCTGTGTAATTTCATCCTGTCACCAGGTAACTACAGCTGTAGTAAACATGCTAATGCAACAAAGGGGCCTGTCTGCTGTGCTCTCAGAAGGAGCCAGATGACGAGCCATCTGGGTTCTGCAATAAAGAATCAGGATCCCTTCCCGGCTCTTAGACTACCGGTAGCATTCTGAAGGACAGCTATTAAGAGCGATGAAGTTCTTTATATCTACTAATATCGATTACACATACACAAATTCCCTGTGAAGCACAGGGTGCATGGAAGTACCCCACATATGGTGAAACTTAGGGAAAAAGCTGCAGGGTAAGTAGCGCACTACAACTAGAGTTCATAGTTGTCACAAGTGGTGATGACACAGCAGCCACAGGCCCCTGTCCGTAGCATGGTTGCAAAGAGAAGCCAGAAGTTATTTCCTGTAGCTGCTGACTCTGCTTTCTTATCTACCCCGCTTAAGGAGGCTTATTAGATGTCTCTCATAGGGATCATCTATATTTCAGTCAGAATATTTGGCCATACTGCCACTGAGAACCACTTTTCAAGATGGGGAGGAATCATTCCTTATGATGCTTCTGTGAGCCATCCCCCAGTGTAAGCTTCCAGACCCTTCTGTAATGTAAATGGGGGAAGATGTATATGAGCTTACACTTAGATGGTGGAGAAACTGAGATGTTTGTATTCGTGGCTGGAAAAGCTTGGGAAGTGTTGTGGTTCCACTTTTCTTGTTTTCTTTCCAAATGATTTGCAGGAGCCTAGAGTGACTTGCCCAAAGATGCCCAGTGGGTTAGAGGATGAGCCCGATCTGTAACTTGATGCTCTAAGCCCCATGCTGAATCCCATGATCAATCTTTGTGTTCATATCACTGCTTTGGGCCCTGAAGTTAGCTTCTCATGGTCAGATCCTGTCCCATATTTACACTGACTGAAATACCTTTATCATATAACAAATCTATTATACGATCAGGCTAATTAATGCTAGCTGCCATAATAGACAAATCCCCCCAAACTTAATAACCCAAGATTATCTTGTGTTCATATTAGGTCAACTATAGTTTGGTGGCCTCCATAGCTACGCCATCAGGAATATGTGACCTGCAAGGTCTTGAGTGCAGGGGTAGAGAGAAATAGATAAGACAGATTGGCTCACAGTCAGTTGGTAAAACTTGCTGCATGACCCTGACCTCAGCATTGGGGGAGGGGGCTGAGGGGGGAGGGAGGTAGGAATGCAGAGGGATGCATGGATGTCTGGTAAGCAATCCAACTCAAATTCTAGCATCTGTAGACAATGCCCCATACATAGCTGTCAGGTTTGGATGTGGCAGCTCTTGGTTTGGAGACCTAAGCACTAAAAAAAAAACCAATCTGCCTTCCCTTACTCATCAGTATCCATGGCAGACAGGATGCTCACAACAAGCACACTTATTGAGGTTCCAAATAATTTCCTAGTATTTGGAAAGGGACAGAATGGAGTCACTGAGTAGCCACTGGTCTCCTGTAATCTGAAATCTATCAGACATTGGAAGGTATCCTGTCTTCCTAGGTTGGGAGTATTCCTTGATTAGGCTCCATAAAAGGAGTTCCCTTGTGTATTGTTCTGCAGTGGACCCTGGCCTCTGGAGACCTTCAGGGGATTCTTTTGAATCTTCCTTCTGTATCTTCCTTCTGACCATGCCTGAAGTATGCATGGGGCATCATTCCCTCCTCAGGAGCTACACAGATTACTCAGTCTTCTTCCTGTTTGGGGGGAGGGAGATGTAGGTCTGAGAGTCATTTTAAGTCTCAGACAGAGGAAGGCTTTTTAGCTCCAGCTTCCAGTTTCTTTTGGCAATACACTTCCAAATGTAATGAGAATTGTAATTCTCATTTCCTTGAGAATTAAGTAGGCTTCTGATCATTGCTTCTAGTATGTTCCATGAGTCAGTAACTATACAGTTCTCAAATCTACCTTGTGTTTGCTTCCTCATCCTTCTTCTTCTACCCAAATTAGTGACTGCTACTTTGAGGCTATGGAGAACAAAAAAATAGGAAAGCCACATCTCCCTCACTTTTTTTTTTTTTTTTTCCCAGAAAAGGGCATAAAGTTTTTTACATATGGCTTTCATAAATCAGGGAGACAAAGGTGAATAACTCAGTAGAAACAGGATAAAGTATACAAGTAGGCATTTCACAAGAAGTGTTGTAATTGACCAATGAATATAAGAAAAACATCATCATCACAAATTTAAAAAAATAAAATAACGTATATTTTCCACCTATTAGCTTGGTATGGATTTAAAACTTTATTTTATTTATTTATTTCTTTTTTGCGGTACGCGGGCCTCTCACTGTTGTGGCCTCTCCCGTTGCGGAACACAGGCTCCAGACACGCAGGCTCAGCGGCCATGGCTCACAGGCCCAGCCGCTCCGCGGCACGTGGTATCTTCCCGGACCGGGGCACGAACCCGTGTCCCCTGCATTGGCAGGCGGACCCCCAACCACTGCGCCACTCAGGGAAGCCCTAAAACTTTATATATTTTTAAAATAAAAGTTGTATGTATTTATGGTGTCCAACATGGTGATTTGATAAACATAAAAATAGTAAAATGAATGCTACAGCCAAGATAATTACTATGTCGTCTCAAATAGCTACCTTTGATTTGTGTGATGAGAGCACCTGAAATCTATTGTCTTAGCATGCCTTCATCATTCAGTACTGCATTATTAACTACAGTCATCATGCCTGTACATTAGATCTCTAGGCTTGTTCCTCCTGCTACACCCTTCATTGAGTCTTTCCTCTGAAGCGTTTTATCCAATTGAGACGTTTCATTGGGCATCTGAGGTGTAAGTCCCCAAATGTTGAGACACCATATATTTCCTTGCATTTATTTATTTTTATAAACTGGCCTCTTCTTTCCCTAGCTCATCTTTCTATCAACATCTTGCCATATGTAGCCAGTGGCAACCAACACACACTAATCCTGTGTTTTCAATATGATAGATACATGGTCCACCTGCTAAGACAGCACAGATACACAGCCACTAAATTTATTGCCCCCACAAAACAGGAACCACTAACTTTCTATCCTCTGCTCTCCAGTTCCTTGCTGCCTGATGCCCAACAGCTACCCTGATGCTTATATTGTATGGTTTTTGTTATGACAGCACCCTGCTTCTGGGTTCCAATTTCTGTGTAAGGAAAATTAATGACAAAATTTCAGGAGTTTAACACAATAAAGGCCAAATGGCCCTGCTCTGTCTAGTACCTGTGCCATCTGAAATGTATGGTCTCCACTGCACATGTCTCAGTCTAGAAGTGTCACAGGTCACTTCCACTCATAGTCCTTTACGCAGAACCAGACGTGGGGAACCAGTCTAATGGCACAGAAGGCTGGGGATCTGTAGGGGAGCAGCGTCTCTGCCACATGCACTCATGCACTTAAGCAGCCAACTGCTGAATGGAGCCTCCTTATCAACCACTACTTGAAAGTGTAGCCACAGCATCTAAATTCCTTCTGTTTTCCCAGATAACCCAGGATTATTCCCCCTGAATTTTGTCTCCACACTCCTATCTGCTCCACTACGGAGCTGGCTTTGTAAAGGAGAGTGGTCTAGGTTCATGGTGGCAGGCAGGGGTCTTCCTAGAGGTTCTGCAAAGCCCTTTCAGCCCCACTTTTTGGAGCGGAACCTGGTGTCCTGCTGGGTGGCCTCCTGCCCCTTACCCTACTCTCTTTACTGAGACAGAAACTCCTCAGTTATTACTTCTTCTTCCTTCCTTCCCTTCACATGGCTTCTTTTCAGGTCAGGAATACTAGAGTGAAAGGAGCTTTAAGGTTTCTGCTTATTTAATTTTTAAAAATAAGATGTTTTTGCTATTTCTGATTTTAAAAGGAACGCATGTTGAGATAAACTTGGAAAATCCGTTAGTATATAAAGAACAAATCAAATCGCCCACTATTTTGTAACCTAAGGATGACCACTATTAGCATTTCGTATTATTCCCTTCCTGTCTTTTGTTCTAGGCATATCTATTTATATGTAATCACAATCTTCTATTATTCTGTGTCCTGCTTTCCTTAACAGTGAATCGTGAACATGATATTGTATTATTAGGTATTTCTGTAAGCATAATTGAGGGGAACTTAACATATCATGCAATTATTAGCCATTTTAAAGTGTATAATTCAGTGGCATTTGGCACATTTACAGTGTTGTGCAGCTATCATCTCTGTCTAGTTCCACAACACTTTCATCACCCAACAGGAAATCGTACCCATTTGAGAGGTCACTCCCCATTCCCCCAGTTTCCCCAGCACCTGGAAACCACTGATCTGCTTCCTGTCTCTACGGATTTGCTTATTCTGGATATTTTTTTAAAAAAGGAATCATGTGACATATGACCTTTTGTGTCTGGCTTCTGTTACTTTGCATAATGTTTTCAAGGTTCAGCCATGTTATATCATTATTTCTCAGTACTTCACTCCATTTTATGGCTGAAAAACACTCCGTTGTATGAATATGATACATTTTGCTTATCCTTTCATCAATTGATGGACATTTAAGTTGTTTCCACCTTTTGGCTATTAGGAATAGTGCTGCTGTGAACAGTAGTGTACAAATTTTTGTTTGAATCCCTGTTTTCGGTTATTTTGGGTGTATGCCTAGGAGTAGAATTTCTGGACCATGTGGTAATTCTATGTTTAAGTTTTTGAGAAACCACTAAGCTGCTTTCCATAGAAGCTGTATCATTTTACATTCCCATCAATGTACAAGGTTTCCGACTTGTTACATACTTACCAATACTTATTTTCTTTTCCTTTATTTTTTTCAAATTATAATCACCCCTGTGTGTGTGAAGTTGTATCTTGTGGTTTTGGTTTGTATCTCCCTAATGACTAACGATACTGAGGATCTTTTCATGTGCTTATTGGCTATCTGTTATCTTTGGAGAAATGTCTGCTCAAGTCCTTTGTCTATTCTTTGAGTTGTCTTTTTTGTTGAGACTTAGGGGTTCTTTGTATATCCCGGTTATTAAATGCTTATCAGATACATCACTTCCAAATATTTTCTCCCATTCTGTAGGTTCTTTATCGCTTTCTTGAAGCACAACAGTTTTAGATTTCTGTGAAGTCCAATTTATTTTTTCTTGCTTGTGCTTTTGGTGTCATATCTAAGAATCCATTTCCGAATCCAAGGTCATCAAGAATTTAGCCCTATGTTTTCTTCTAGAAGTTTTATAATTTTAGCTCTTACATTTAGGCATTTAATCCATTTTGAGTTAATTATTTTACATGGTGTCAGGCAGGGATTCAAAACCACTCTTTTGCATGTGTTTATCTAGTTGTTCTAATGACATTTGTTGAAGAGACTATTCTTTCTCAAATTGAATGGCCTTAGTTGCCCTTGTTGATTTCAGTTGACCATAGGAATATAGTCTTATTTCAGGACTCTCAATTTTATTCTCTTAATCTGTATGGCTTTTATTATGCCAGCACCCCATTATTTTATTTATAGTAAGTTTTGAAACTGGGGAGTGTGAGTCCTCCTCCTTTTTTCTTCTAAGTTTTCAATGCCTCCATGAATTGTATTGTATGGACATACCTCAGTTTATTTTTCTAGTCTCTTATGGTTGGAAAGTAGATTCTTCCATTCAAGTATCAAGTATTCATTGTGGGCCACCACAAGCCAACATTTAAGAAATACAGCTGTGGGGGCTTCCCTGGTGGCGCAGTGGTTGAGAGTCCGCCTGCCGATGCAGGGGACACGGGTTCGTGCCCCGGTCCGGGAAGATCCCACATGCCGCGGAGTGGCTGGGCCGGTGAGCCATGGCCGCTGAGCCTGCGCGTCCGGAGCCTGTGCTCCGCAACGCGAGAGGCCACAACAGTGAGAGGCCCGCGTACCACAACAACAACAACAACAAAAATACAGCTGTGGGCAGGACAGCAATGCTTTCCACTAAAATTAAAAATGAAGGATGTTCATATACAAAACTGCATTAACAGAATGGTATGCAAGTAAAATATTAAAAAGCAAAACTGAAAAGAGTACAAGTAGAAAACATTCTATTTTCTCTGTTTAATAATATGGAAAACTACCCTCAAAGTACCTTCAAATATACCACATGTCCATTCAGACACATTTTCTATGTTTGGCATAAGTCACATAATCATTTTCCATAAGGATCCCAGACTTAATCCTTTCACTGAGATTTTCATTGCCTTCCACACATAAAGCCTATCACCTATCTGATAAAGATAGAGGAAATAAACTGTGACGTTCTATCTTATTGACAATGCAAATTCTAGTGTTCTGGTTTTTCCATACCTATGTGAACTCTTGAGTTGTCTTATATCAAGAGTGAGAATGGTTTATTTTTATTGTTGTTCCTAAAAAACTGAAGGTGGACTGGAATAATGGCATTCTATAAATAAAGAAAACTAATTTACTCAGACTTCTGCTTAGATGATATAAAACATATAAAGTCATTTGAACAGTACCTGGTACATAGTAGTAGTTAACAAATTTTAGTTGCTTTTCCAGAAGTTTCCCCAGTTTCTACTTTGCCATGCCCCACCTGTGTTCCCTCCCCAATGTAACTTAGTCTAGCTAGAGGTCAGGAACAGGTTGTGCTATTAAGAAGACCACTTTAATTCTGGCCGCAGAGAAGTTTTGTTTCTGGTTTTGTTTTTTTTAATTCCCCCACCTCCCAGTTCTGTGCTCAAAGCTATCTGAGAGCTCTAGATGGTTTCTGACAATGAACAAGTTCAATAATTTTAATATCCAGCTTTTTGGTTTGAGCACAGTATGACCAAAAGCATTTAAAAAGATACTACATTAGAGAAATGCAAATCAAAACTACAATGAGGTACCACTTCACACCAGTCAGAATGGCCATCATCAAAAACTCTACAAACAATAAATGCTGGAGAGGGCGTGGAGAAAAGGGAACCCTCTTGCACTGTTGGTGGGAATGTAAATTGTTACAGCCACTATGGAGAACAGTATGGAGGTTCCTTAAAAAACTAAAAATAGAACTACCATATGACCCAGCAATCCCACTACTGGCATACACCCTGAGGAAACCATAATTCAAAAAAAGTCATGTACCACAATGTTCACTGCAGCTCTATTTACAGTAGCCAGGACATGGAAGCAACCTAAGTGTCCGCCGACAGATGCATGGATAAAGAAGATGTGGCACATACATACAATGGAATGTTACTGAGCCATAAAAAGAAACGAAATTGAGTTATTTGTAGTGAGGTGGATGGACCTAGAGTCTGTCATACAGAGTGAAGTAAGTCAAAAAGAGTAAAACCAATACCGTGTGCTAACACGTATATATGGAATCTAAATAAAAAAAAATGGTTCTGATGAATCGAGGGGCAGGACAGGAATGAAGACGCAGATGTAGAGAATGGACTTGAGAACACAGGGAGGGGGAAGGGGAAGCTGGGACGAAGTGAGAGAGTAGTATTGACACATATACACTCCCAAATGTAAAATAGGTAGCTAGTGGGAAGCAGCTGCGTAGCACAGGGAGATCAGCCTTGGTGCTTTGTGACCACCTAGAGGGGTGGGATAGGGAGGGTGGTAGCGAGATGCAAGAGGGAAGAGATATGGGGATATATGTATATGTATAGCTGATTCACTTTGTTATACAGCAGAAAGTAACACAACATTGGTAAAGCAATTATCCTCTAATAAAGATGTTTAAAAAAAGAAAAGATATTACACAGGGCCATTCCTCACAGACATTCCAGTTGAAGGGTAACAGAATATACCATCCCCAAATATTCCACTTCAGCATGTGAGAAGGCAAGCGAGAAGTGACAGATACAAGAAAAGCTCTCTGCTCTTCCCTATTTGCTCAAAGGCAGGATATAAATTTGTACAGATGTATCCTTTCCCTCTCTACCAAAAAGGCTGGAAATTAATCCCTGGAGAGAACTCTAGACCCTTAACGGCCAAGAGATGGCATAGGGGGAATCCACATAGCAAACCTTGCTAAAACTGGTACTTATCTACCACCAGATTCCCTATGTATGTGTCTTTCCACAACTTGTTGCCCTCAGAAGCTCAAAGTCCTTTTCCTTTGTCTTTTCAAATTTCGAAAAATTAATTGTTCTTTTGTTAAGATTCTATATAAGCCCAATTTCTAACCACACCTTTGAGTTACTCATCACTGGGTAATCCCATGTATGTGTGTGTACAGTGCACATGTTAATAAAATTCTGTTTGTTTTTCACGTGTTAACCTCTTTTTTGTTAGTCTCATCTTGTCAGTCTAATTTTTTGTTAGGGCCACAGTCAGTATTTTTCAGTCTAAGCAGAAGACTGTGGTGTTTTCTGACACCACCAACCGATTCTCCAACACCATCTGGGTGTCCTACGACTCAGTTCAATTCTGACACTATCTACCTGGGGTTAGTATCGGATCCCACGGGTTAAGGGCTCAGTCCCACAAGACTGTCTCCACTTCAGATGCCAGTTGAAAGGCACAAGTTTCTGACTAGCTATACATTCAGGGGTTTCCACAACCCCCTCCTCAGTTTCAATAATTTGCTAGAACAACTCACAGAACTCAGGAAAGCACTTTACTTGCTGTGACCAGTTAACTAGAAAGGATACAACTCAGGAACAAGGGGAAGGGACCCAGAGCTTCCATGACCTCTCTAGGTGTGTCACCCTCCCAGCACCTTGATGTGTGCACTAACTGTGAAGCTCTCCAAGCCCTGCTGTTTGGGAATTTTAATGGAGGTTTCATTACTTAGACCTGAATGATTAAATCATTGGCCATGGGTGATGTGGCTCAACCACCAGCCCCTCTCTCCTCTCCAGAGGTCAGGGGCTGGAACTGAAAGTTGCAACCCTCTTATGCCTGGTCTTTTGGTCTCCGGCCCACTTTCTGAAGCTACCTAGGGGCCGTTAACTACCAGTCATTGCATTAGCACATAAAAGACGATCTTACCACTGCAGAGATTGCAAAGGTTTTAAGAGCTAGGGACGAAGGCCAAATATTTATTTTTTATTATATTTCACTCCCCCGCCCCCGCAGCCGCCAGGAAGATTTGTGGGAATCCTAGTTAATGTAGAGGGTGGCAAGAAAGCTAACTCCAGTTACTCACTTTCTCCCCACCCTTCACCTGGCTTCTTTGCACAGTTGGAAATAAAGTAGGGGAAGAAACAAAGCCAGAATTGTTTTAGTTCATCTTATTGTCCTGATCCTATGAGCAAAAGCAGAGTGTGTCTGGAAACCATATGAATGTGAAAAATCTTTCTACTGAAGGCAGAATCGAGAATGGGTGAGAGAAAATCACTAAGGGTGAGAAAGTACTAGAAAGTTTTAGAAAGTTGTTGAGTTATAGCCTGCTATAGTTCTCTGCCCTACGCTCTTGAAAGATTATGAGAACTTCAAATGGTGCCCTTTGACTGCACAATGCTTTACAGCTGCAGCGGCCTTGTGTTTGAAACCAGCAAATATAGTGGTTAAAAATGTTTCTCTGAGTTCTTTACATTTCTCCCCTTTTAATGCGTATTTTCCTTGTACCTGTAGATCTTCAGTTTTTATTGTGACCTTTTATCATGTTCTTCTTTGTGTTATTCATCCTTTCTAATTGATTCCCCATCTCAACTCTCTCTGGTTGCCATGCAGCGATCCAGCGCTGCTTGCAAGGATATTCTCTTTTATTTTATTTTTTTGCAAGTTTTTAACACTTGCCTCCCTGCTTCTCAAAATTCACTCTATCATGAATGACAACAAGAACACCACCATAGGCCACACATCTCTACTGTGTTTCCCCTCCAAAAACAGGTTTGTAATCATGATTCGTTTTGATTTCTTAAGGTTTTCATTCCAGTCAATTAATTTTTTTTCTTATAGGGCTGCTTTTTAATAAAATTAATAGACTATTTTAGTTTTAGGTTAACAGAAAAATGGAGCAGAAAGTACACAGAGTTCCAATACATCCTGTCAAACCTCCTCCCCCCACCTCCCCCGACCAGCCAGCTATTGACATCTTGGATTAGTGTGCTACATTTGTTACAGGTGATGAGCCAATATCGATACATTATTATTAAAGTCCATAGTTTACATTAGGGTTCATTCTTTGTGTTGTACATTCTATGGGTTTTGACAAATGTATAATGTCATCTGCCCAGCATTACAGTATAAAGAATTGTTTCACTGCCCTCCCCATCCTCTGTGCTCCACCTACTCAAGCTTCCCCTACAGAAACCTGGCAAACACTGATCTTTTGAGATTGGCTTTTTTTTTACCTTTCAGTTTGCCTTTCAGTTTCCTCCATGTCTTTTCATGGCTTGATAGCTCATTTCTTTATATTGCGGAGTAACCTTCCATTGAATGGATACACCACAGTATATTTACTCATTCGGGCTTCTTCACTGCAGCATCTGCAGTTCTGGCTTTCTTTAGTACAACCAAGAGATTTATTATTCTAGATTACAATTACAACATATTCATCTTGATGCCTATGGAAAGCCCTGATTTTTCATAATTCAGGATTCTGCAAGAAACAAATGAGAACTGTACTTCATCTTCATTCCCCGTCTGGTCTCACTTGAGGAAAATTTCGTGTGAACATCAGTGATATACTAGACATCCTATAATCTGAATTCTAAGCCAAGATTCTCATTTGGAAAGTATCATACAAGGTAGAGGACATTCCCCACAATCTTCCTTTGGTAAATTGTCATCTTTGTCACTGAGAAAAACAATTGACAAATTATAAAATAATACTTTTATCGTGTTTATCTCAGATATATTTTGTGTACTATATATGCCATCTTCCACTCTTTGTTTATTTCATGTCTTGGTCTATTTGGGCTGCTACAGTAAAATACCACTTTGGGTAGCTTTGAAAAAACACAAATTTATTTCTCACAGTTCTGCAGAAAACTTAGAAGTCCAAGATCGGGTTGCCGGCATGGTCAGGTGAAGGCTTTCTTCTGGTTTGCAGACTTCTCATGGTATCCTCACTTGGTGGTAGGCGCTAGGGGGCTCTGTGGGATCTCTGTTATAAGAGCACTAATTCCATTCATGAGGGGTCCATCCTCATGACCTAATTACTTCCCACAGGTCCCACCTACTAATACCATCACCTGTGAAGGTAGGATGGGGGGGGCATAAACAGGCCGTAGCATTTGGTAGGTACTCTCCCTATCAGCACAAAGCTGGATGAAGTTCAGGTGACCCACATGAACTTAGCTGATTCCTTTCCCCCCTCACCCTTCAGTGAAGCTCATGGGCAGGTGAGAAGATTCAGTGAATCCTGATGGTTCAATGGGCAAGTTTGTCCCTAGGTAACCCAAGGAGGAGGACACATCTATTGGGTTCTGACTTAA
Source organism: Aethalodelphis obliquidens (assembly GCF_003676395.1). NCBI lineage: Eukaryota > Metazoa > Chordata > Mammalia > Artiodactyla > Delphinidae > Aethalodelphis > Aethalodelphis obliquidens. Next base: position 7,912,584 of record NW_020837966.1, read on the forward strand.
CATGGGAAGCACACTGTGAGGAGGGACATAGTGTAAGTTCTTAGAGGGCAATGTCTGTATTTCCCATTTCATCCTCTCTCCCCGGGATCCAGTGGAGTTACCTTTCCTTGATGAAAACTCAGTGAGCTTATTCAACGTACTGGAATAGGACAGAGTTTTTGGCATGGTGGATATAAAAATCAGTGTTGTTTAAGTAGGATCTGATTTGTTTACCCAAGGTGGTAAACTAGAAATGAAGAAACCTCAATTTAAACTTAATTCACTGAAGATTTATTGAGGACCTAATAGATGCTAGAAATTATGCAAGGTGGGTTAGGAGATAGATGAGTCAGAAATGAATTTCAGTCTCAAAGAGTTTACAGTTTTAGGAGGCGTGATTTGTTCACTATAAGTAGAAAGAAATCTAAGTTATGAGAAAAGAGTAATAGAGGTAAAGGAGTTGGTAGAGACTTCTGCATGGGAATATCCTGTAGCATGGGTACCATGAAAGGAGAACTAAATATTCCTAGAGCAAAATGTCTGAAGTCCCAGGTGGTGAAAACTGTGAAGGTGAGAAGATGGGCAGCTGTCCCCATCTTGTTAATAAGCATGGCTGAGTGTTAAATATCGTCTTTCTGCCTTTTGTTTCCTATCCCATCCCACAAGGATTTTCTCTCACTGATTCTTTTCTCATGCCTCTAATATCCTTTTCTCTTCTTCCTTTTCTCTGACTCTTTTTAAATTGGCCACTAATACCTCAAAATTCAGTGTGTAGTGACTATATTGAATACATTTTTATATGGCTTATTTCTACTTTGTGAAGATATGTGAAGTAGTTTGTATTCTCACAATACTGAGGTTTGTTTAATGTCTATGGAGAGTTACTATGCTAAGCTCTTTTAGGCAGGAGTATGTATATCTTATTCACCCCGTGTCTAGAATAGTGCCTGGGATGTAGTTGGTGTCTCAAAGCTACATTGGAAAAAGGTTTCAGGCCAGAAAATCCGGAGTTTGTATTTATTAGCTCAGCTCTGTGCAATGGAAGTTTTGCCCAATCACTTTTAAGTATGTCTCCTCATTTAAAACATGGGATGAATAGTCATATTTCAAAGTTTACTCATAAAAATCTGAGAAAATAAAGGATAGGAAAACATTTGAAACTATCAAATATTTTAAGTATTGTATGTTGCTGTTTGTGTGCGTGACAGTCAGGAGCTTGCAAAAGAATCCAATTCTCCAGGCCTGAAAAAGGCCCCATCCTGCCTTTCTAGTTAACTGGGTTTGATATATTTTTGAGGCTTCTTCAAGTCCTGTAATTCCACATTTCAGGGTCATCTCATTACTCCAAGCTCAAGATACGTCTCTTGTGAATCTCTCACTCGGGCCAATATTTCCAAACCTACTCCCTTTATCCTACCCCCCCACTACTGTGTACCTTAACACATGTTAGGGAAAGGTAAACTCTTTGCCTTTCTAACTTGACACAGAGAGCAAGGTCCTACAGGTTTATTTGTAAAATGGGTCATTATGCAGCACAGAACTCAGTGTTGCATAAAGAATATCTGAAAACTTTTCAGATTTCAGCCCATTAGCAGATCTATTCCCCACATACATCATTAGAATCTTATACGAAGTGAATTTAAATGCCACCATCTTTGTAAGGGCTGCATGGGTGATGCAGCATGTCAGGAAAATGCACAGTGATGAGCCAATTTCTTCCAAACTCAAGGCTGTAGGGATCTGGCCCCAGGATGTCCTCTTGACATGCATGTATGGATTATAAAGTGCTTCTGAATAAAAGATGCTGAGAGAAAAGGAAGGGAAATGACATATCATATAATTTCCAGGCCCTTAAAGGATTTGAGAGAGGAGTAGAGAGGAGGTTGGGAGTTCTAGGCCACTCACTGCCCTGGGAACACATACACCTGGGCATGTACACACACAAACTTACATACCCCGCCGAAACTAAACAGCACTGGAAATGGACAGATCACTTTTGAGTGAAGTGGTCACTCAGGAATAGTGTAAGATCCAAGACGGAGTCACACTCTTAGTTATCTCCCTCATTTACTCTGCCCTGTGCAGTTTCACAGTCTCTTTCACAGGCCTGTTTTGGGTTGTGAAGGTGAGCTCTTCTTTGGACCAAAGCACTGTCTTCATGTTGCAGTGGAAATATCCCTAGGTAGGACACCTTAGCCATTCTGTGTCACTAAAAGGATAAGAGACTGCAGCTTCCCTAAGTCAGTGTTGTCTTTTCTCTTGATAATAACTGTTCTCAGGGGTGGTGCTCTCATATCACTGAAGGGAGCTCACAAGCTCTAGCAAAGGTAAGGTAGGATAAGGACTCAATTCAAAATCCGGTTCAGAATAGCTTAGGTTATCCCAAACTCCCAGCTGGTTGACACTAAGGTGGCATTTGATAATCGCTGCCTTACGGAACAAGAACCCAGCAGGCACATATCATAAGGGAAATAAGGCACCCAAAAGCAGGAGTGGGTACATTTCCTCTACCCTTCTAGGTTCTTCTGGCTGGTCTAAGAATTAAATGGCCATGAGGCAGATTAACAGGAGAAAATCAAAATTTAATAACATGTATACGTGGGAGAGACCCAGGAAAATTAACTCTCCAAAATAGCTGAAACCTTCACCTTAAATACCATCTTCAGCTAAAGACAAAAGACGATGTTTGGGGGTAGTGGTTTGGGACTTCAAAGGGGAGAAAGGCAATTCACGTGGTGATGGAGAATGAAATGTTTGGTAAATAAGTGTTTGCTGGGCCATGCAGAAACAATGGGACACAGAGTGGTTCTGAGTTTACCCCTCTATATGTAGTCCACATACTTTGCAGATATCCCTGGTGATCGCTCTATTCCTAGGACACGCTTTATCTAAATTCTTTAGGCAGCTAAGGGGGAAGTAAAAAGAAAGATTTCCTGACCCTCCCATTTCTTAAAAATAATCAACATAAATTAATCCTCATGCCAAAGAGATACATTTGGGAGGGAAAATTCTCTTCCGCCCACCCCCCTACCCCGGTACATTGGGTTGTCAGATAAAACACAGCATGCTGGTAAATTTGACGTTCAGATAAATGATGAATAATTTTTATATAAGTATGTTCCACATATGCCCACTTAAAATTTGAACTTCAGATAACCAACAAATAGGTTTTTAGTATAGGTATGTTCCAAACATGCCCAGTTAAATTTGAGCTTCAGATATAGGAATAATGTTTTAGTACATCCTAAACATGCCCAGTTAAATGGGAATTTCTAAAACAATGGTTTTTTCAGTATAAGTCCCATGTAATATTTGGCCAAGGGGATCATGTTAGGTGGAGTGAAGGGAGGGAGGCCCATGACTAATAGCCCTTCAATGCTATATGGAATTTGGGAAGAGTTTCCAATGGAATCAGAAGGAAGTGTGAGGTAAAGTGTTGACATAAAGAAACACCACCCCCATCAAAAAGGAAACACCATTATCATGATCACTACAGATGGAATAGTTGAAATTAGGCTAAAGAGCAAAAATAAGTAATTACTGTAATCCCTAAAAGCTTTGGTTGTGCGTTTAATTTCTAAATTTTGAAGCATTTTTCTTATAGTAGGTTCACCACGAGTGCTTTACTTTAATTCAAGTAAATTCCACTATTTACTCTAGAATATCTTTGTTGGAAAACCTGTCCAGCAAGAAACATATTCTTGTCCAGGTTCATGTACCTTCTCCCTGCTTCCTAAAATCTATTTATTTGCACATATTAAAAAAAATGCTCACCATTTCTGCCCCATAACCAGAACCAAGGAAATATTTAGTTATTTAACGTGCTTCTCTCCCTGACATCCGGAGGGGAATCTGGGCATTTTGAATAGAGATACAGGGCAATGTCTCTGTTCCCCTTGCCCACCTTGGATTTGGCTTCCTCCTAATTTATGCCTTTTTTCTCAGGAGTAGTTTATTGCCAACCTCTGCCTTCTGCTTCGTTACCCAATGTGAACATCCCTTCGCATGTTTTTCCTCAGGTGAGAGGGTGAAATGTCTCAGTTTAATAGCTTGTGAGCAGAGATGGTACCTGAGCAGCAACGTGATACTTGCTCACCCGCCTGCGGCTTCAGTGGGAAAGGATTAACCTGGCATACAAAAGCAAGCACAGATAAATTGCTAAACACTGTAGTACAATGATGGCATGCATCTCTGAAATGAGAATCTTGAAAATCAATAAGAATTGAAAAAGGAAGAATTGTAACTGTCAAAATGCAGGATGTCAGCAAGCTATTTGAGTCAAGGTCCACGCTGGCATCTCTGGTGCGCAGGAGAATCATCTGTTAAGAAAAGTTGTCTCCAGGGTGACCTTTGTCATGTTTCTCTGAAAAACATTGCATCTCAGCCCAGGGACTGGATTCTTCCCCAAATCATGATTGACCTACACATCACAATAGCCAAGTGTTAGGGGGCGCTTCCTCAGCGGGGGAGGGATGTCTTCGGAAGGATGTGAAGCCAAGGTTCAGAGGTCATTCAGGGAATGGGGTCTGGATATAGTGAGGCCCATTTGAAACACATGTATAATTAAAAACAAAAACCTGTTGTCTGGAAGACCTCCTAGGAGTACAGGCAGCAACAGGAAAGAAGTTAACATAAAAACACTGGGCCCAGAGGCCTCTACTGTCTCTGATATAACATGAGACTTTACCTTTTTAACATCTCCTTTTTAATAGACCTTTATTTTTAATTTTTTTTCCCAAAACTGTATCAATTTATATTAACACAAACAGTTCCTATTGCTTCACATTGTTGCCAGCCCTTGGTAATGTAAGTTATTTGTGTTGGTTTTTCATTTGTTTTTGTTCAGTCATTCTAGTGGTTGAGTAGTAGTGGTTTGGCATCATGGCTTTAATCTGTTTCCTTATTTCTGATGAGACTGAGTACCTTCGTATTTGTGTAGCACCACTTAGAGATCTTCATCTGTGAACTGTCATATTTTTTGCCCATTTCAAACACTGGGTTCTCTATTTTTTTTTCTTATTGATTCATAGTTTTTTATATCTTCCAAATGCTTTATCAGGTGTATTAATTACAGATATCATCTCCTATTCTATGTATTTCCTCTTTTCCCTTAATAGTGTCTTTTGATGAGCAATTCTTAATTTTAGTGTAGTCCAGTTTATTTTTTTTATGGCTTATGCTTTGTCAGATTCTGTTTGGATCTTTATTTTACTACCCACTATTTTTTTTAAGAAAAATTATGTGAAAGGATATCTCTTCATGCATTGACTACCTCAAGCTGTAGCTAATTAGCATATCTGTTCAAGAGAACAATTTTGCTTTTGCAAAGTAAATCATATAGCATAATTCACAGACCCACCAATACCATCAATTCCTTTAGCAAACTGTGCTTTGAAAATGTACATACTATCATTGGCTTGAATATAGAGGGATTAAAGCCCATACGCATGTTTTTTTCCATTAGGTCTATGTTTATTTTTCATATCCAAGGTTTCATGGGTAATATTCTTTAAAGCAGCACTTCTCAAACATCAGCGTGCCTACCAGTCACCTGGAGATCTAGTTAGAAGGCAGCTTCTGATTCAGTAGGTCTGAAATGAGACCTGAGACCCTGCATTTCTGCTGGGTGATGTCAGTGCAGCTGATTAGAGAAGCACACTTTGAGGGGTAGGGCTCTCTAGCACAGGGCAGATTTTGCTACCATGACGAATACATAAGAAACATTATTTACGTACTAGGTGCTACCTCAGTGAGATTTTAAATAGATTAAACTGCTCCTTTTGTTTCCCCACCCACTGCAAGATGTAGTTAAATGAATTTACAGAGACCTATATTCTCAGTTTTTCTCAACTATAAAATAGATTTTCAGTTGGTGATTGCTAATTTCAATTTAAAACATCTAAAGGGTTTGCAAGTGTGGTTCAGCTTGCCTTGCGTATAACTAGCAGAAGCTTCTGAGGCTGAATCCTGTAAAGCTGAAACCAACCAGTTGTCCAGCATAGGTTAGTATCTTATCTGTAAGGAAGTTCTTACTATAGAATTTGGAAATAATAGTTTAATTTGAAATAAGCTTACATCCTTCTTCTTTTTCCTTTCTCATCCAAATACCTTCCAACTTCCCACTCAGCTTTTCCCAGCCTACTATGAAGAAGACTCACATAACAATGGCACTTTAGATCTGAGTATCTTGAGCAACACAGTGTTTAGAAATACTCCCTGAATTTGATACTGCATTTTAGGCTTAGCTGATTAAAAAAAAAAAAAAAAAAGTTTTCAGAGCAGAAAACTGGTTAACACTGCCTGGCCAGGTGATCAAGGTTAACATTGCCCGTGATGTTATATTGATAGCAGATACCCCATTTGATATAATGAGAAAGTCACTTTACTTTTGCAGCCTTTCTTCCCAAAACCTATAACCCCAAAGTAATCATGAGAAAACCATCAGACAAACCTAAATTGAGGGGCTTTCTACAAAATACCTGACTAATACGCCTCAAAAATGTGAAGGTTATTACAAAGACTGAGAAACTGTCACGGACCAGATGAGACTAAGGAGACGGGTTGACTAAATGCAGTGAGGTTCCTTGGACTGAATCTTGGAACAGAAAGAACATAAATGGAAACCTGAGGAAATCTGAATCAAGTCTAGTGTTTAGCTTAGGTAACAGTAATGTATCTATATTGGTTTCCTAGTTTCGACAAAAGTACCCCAGTGGGCTTCCCTGGTGGCACAGTGGTTGAGAGTCCGCCTGCCGATGCAGGGAACACGGGTTTGTGCCCCGGTTCGGGAAGATCCCACGTGCCGCGGAGAGGCTGGGCCCGTGAGCCATGGCCGCTGAGCCTGCGCGTCTGGAGCCTGTGGTCCGCAACGGGAGAGGCCGCGACAGTGAGAGGCCCGGGTTCCGAAAAAAAAAAAAAAAAAAAAAAAGTACCACAGTAATGTGGAAACATTAGGGGAAACTCAAGCCGGTGAGGGGTCTATGGGAACTCTCCGTACTATCTTTGCAATGTTTCTGTAAATGTAAAGTTATCCTCAAATACAAAGTTTATTAAAAATGGCATTGAAAGCAGGGTGGCGGGAGGAAGCACATAAGAAACTACTGGAACACATCCTTTTTGAGAGCATACTTCATGGACAAATTTTTTCCCTGTAAAGCGTGTGTGTGTGGGGGGCGGGGGTGTTGTTCAGGAGTGTGTATTTTGCTAGTGACATACTGAGAAAATTCAGTAATACAAGAATCAAAGACTGCCACTGATTCAAAAAGAAATGCAAAAGAACACCTCAGGGTCTTTCAAAAAAAATAAAGTTCTTAGTCACGAAAGTAATCTGAGTCTCTCAGCTGGCATTTACCAAATTGCTTTGAAAGAAAGCAAAGTCTGGAGGAACTGTTGAAAAATCTGTCGCGTGACTAATCCCAAGTTGGACCCCAGTGAAGCAAATTGAAGAGATCCATTAGGTAGACGAGGCTGTCCATTTCCTCAGAATTATCGACCGGGGAGGTGCCCTTGATCCCTGTGCATGTGCCACTGGAAAAGCTCCCCTTCCGGAATCGAGTTAAGTGGAAACGTCACAATCAATAAAAGACACTCTATTTTCCATTTGCTCATTGTTTTATAAGAGCTTATTTTGTAACAGTACAAAAAGGATTCAATTCAATACAGGTTCACCTTCTGGGTGGGGAGAGGGCTCCAGATATTGACTTTAAGTGCCTGATAAAGTTTGTGACAAGGCTCCATTTGCTAACATTCTGACCAAATGGCAACCTCAGCCATGGAGGACCCAGGATAAGCAGATGCTCAGCATCGCTCCATGATATTGGAGCCCCTGTTAGTGCAATGACAAAGTCAACAAACATCGCTCGAGCACCTACTGGCTGCTGAACCATGCTGGTCAAGCACCTTGCATAGTCCTCAGTTACAAAGAGTTTCTCCAACTTGGGTTTCCTTTTTTCCTTGTTAAATAGAGTTTAAATTAGTCATCTTCCAGCTGCTCATACCGTTCTTCTACTTTCATGTACAAGGGTGGCTCAAATGATACTGTTTAAAGTAATGTTTAACCTTTAGAATGACCTCATGTATTTTTTTAAAACATTGCTTTTTGAGTTTGTGATGGTGGTGGTGGTGGAGGTGGTGATGACCACGTTTGACTCCATTTAGAAATATTCTTTCATATTCTTTACCCCCTCCTGCCCTGCCCAAAGTGAAAAATAATGGGATCAACCAGAGATGTGGTTTTGTATATATTTAATATATGCAGTGGGTAATTTTCAAAGATGGCTGTGATCATTCCTCCCATTCATGAATTCGTACACATCTCTGCAGCTGACATTGCTACTCTTCCCATCAAGAGGGGGGATCTATTTCCCCACCCCTGGGATCCAGTTTGTGACTTGCTTTGGCCAATGGGTGTTAGCCAAAGTGATACAAAAGACTTGAAAATATGTGCTTATTGGGGCTTGCTTTCTCTTGCTGTCGAGAATTCTTCTGCCCTCATATGAACAAGCCAGGGTTAGCCTCTTGGAGGATGGGAGGCCACAAAGACAGAGTCCCTGGCTGCCTCAGCCATCACAGAAAAGGCTCCAGACATGGAAGTGAGCTCCTCCTAGGCCACCTGGCCCCAGCCATGCCAACTCAGCCCCAGAGAACCACCAAATTATCGGAAATGTTAAATGTTTAAGCTAATATGTTTTGGAGTGGTTTGTTACATAGCAACAAACCATAGAATATACAGTATATATTCTTTGTTAGATTTGTTTACTGTATTTTTTCTTCCTCATTTAACCTAAGTCTTTAGAGTCTCAAATCCTCATTCATGTTGAGGTCCAGATCAAATATCTTGTCCACAGAAAATCTGCCTCTATCTGTGAGACAGAATTAATTGTTCTTATCGACAGTTCCATGCCACTATGTCATAGTTCACATTTGACACTTATGCTATACTTCATTATACCTTTATTGTCCATGTCTGTTTTTCTCTCTTTTACTAAGCTCTAAATGGTAAGATCTGTACGTCTTTGGGCATAGCCCTGTCTTCAGTGTAGTAGATGCTGACATATTTGTTGAAATGAAGTGTAGAAAAATTCTAGGAAAATGTTTTCTTACTAACTAACTTCCTCGTGTAGGGATCTTTGAGGAACCCAGTATATAACAACAACCTCTTGAATTTTGATCAACCTGAGAAATAAGACAGAGGGGATGGCAAATGTAGACTGTAATATCTATTTTATTACTGATAAAGTGAGGTTAGAGGACATGGTTCATCTGTAAGCCAACATGCTTCCTAATTCTCAATTCTAGAATTAAGCAAATGAACCCTCCCTGATGTAGTTTGTACTGTACTAAAGTGTGTCTGAGTGGGGTTGAAGGACACCTGCCTGTCCCTCCCCTATTACAGAGTTCACTCCATGTCCCCAGTGTGTATTTTTGTATGTCTGCTTTGGTGTTCACAGCTTTTCCTAGCAGTCTTAAAATATTACATTATAAATTACAGGTCTGTCTCCCCTCTGCCCCCAACCCAATGTTCTAATTCCTTTGGGTCAAGGCTTGGCATCTTAGTTATCTCTGGGTTCCTTGTGCCTGGTGGAGTTCTAGGCACAGAGTTAGTTCTTAGTAAATAATTTTTGAAAGACTAAAGCCTGTAATTCTGTGATTCTGGAGGTAGTTTGACATCAGCTTTCTCACTTAATTGGCATTGAAATCATCACAATTATCACACGGCAGCTTCTTTATGACACATAACAGTGTACAGACAGAAGGGGAAACTGAACCTGTATGTGATGCTGATTTTAATAGGCACATGTTTGATTAAGGAGAACAGTTGGAACTTACGACAGTAATAAGGAGTGATTTTCACAAGCGTTTGCTGCTTGTGTACTGACTTAACCACCTCTCATATTTGCAGTGTTTTTTTAAGACTTAAAGATAAAGTGAACATGACACGTTCTGAAAACTGGATAGAGCGATAGCTGACTTTTTTGTTCTTCATATTTTCATTAACTGTTATAGGCAAAATGCGTTTGAAGAAGTTTCTGTAAGGAATATTGTTCTTATTTTCTAGCAGGGTATGTGGTGTTGAATCCCAATATGCATCCCCAGTGTCTTCTGATTTAGGAGGTCTGGATGGAGGCCAGTGTTAAGTATGTTTAACCACCATCCAGGTAACTGATTCAGGTAGCCTATTCACCATCTTATCAGTAAGGGATCTTCCAGTTGAAAGGAATAGAGATCTGCTCAACTAGCTCAAGTGTATTTTTGTGTGTGTGTGTGGCTTTTTTATTTTTTTAATTTTATTTGTTTTTTATACAGCAGATTCTTAATAATTATCCATTTTATACACATCACTGTACACATGTCAATCCCAATCTCCCAATTCATCATACCCCCACCCCCCCGCCGCTTTCCCCCTTTGGGGTCCATATGTTTGTTCTCTACATCTGTGTCTCAACTTCTGCCCTGCAAACCGGTTCATCTGTACCATTTTTCTAGGTTCCACATACATGCGTTAATATATGATACTTGTTTTTCTCTTTCTGACTTACTTCACTCTGTACGACAGTCTCTAGATCCATCCACGTCTCTACAAATGACCCAATTTCGTTCCTGTTTATGGCTGAGTAATATTCCATTGTATATATGTACCACAACTTCTTTTTCCATTCGTCTGTCAATGGGCATTTAGGTTGCTTCCATGACCTGGCTATTGTAAATAGTTCTGCAGTGAACATTGGGGTGCACGTATCTTTTTGAATTATGGTTTTCTCTGGGTATATGCCCAGTAGTGGGATTGCTGGGTCATATGGTAATTCTAGTTTTAGTTTTTTAAGGAACCTCCATACTGTTCTCCATAGTGGCTGTATCAGTTTACATTCCCACCAGCAGTGCAAGAGGGTTCCCTTTTCTCCACACCCTCTCCAGCATTGGTGGTTTGTAGATTTTCTGATGATGCCCATTCTAACTGGTGTGAGGTGATACCTCATTGTAGTTTTGATTTGCATTTCTCTAATCATTAGTGATGTTGAGCAGCTTTTCATGTGCTTCTTGGCCATCTGTATGTCTTCTTTGGAGAAACGTCTATTTAGGTCTTCTGCCCATTTTTGGATTGGGTTGTTTGTTTTTTTAATATTGAGCTGCATGAGCTGTTTATATATTTTGGAGATTAATCCTTTGTCCATCTATTCGTTTGCAAATATTTTCTCCCATTCTGAGGGTCATCTTTTCATCTTGTTTATGGTTTCCTTTGCTGTGCAAAAGCTTTGAAGTTTCATTAGGTCCCATTTGTTTATTTTTGTTTTTATTTCCATTACTCTAGGAGGTGAATCATAAAAGATCTTGTTGTGATTTATGTCAAAGAGTGTTCTTCCTATGTTTTCCTCTCAGAGTTTTATAGTGTCTGGTCTTACATTTAGGTCTCTAATCCATTTTTTTTTTTTCTAATCCATTTTGAGTTTATTTTTGTGTATGATGTTAGGGAGTGGTCTAATTTCATTCTTTTACATGTAGCTGTCCAGTTTTCCCAGCACTACTTATTGAAGAGACTGTCTTTTCTCCATTGTATATCCTTGCCTCCTCTGTCATAGATTAGCTGACCATAGGTGCGTGGGTTTATCTCTGGGCTTTCTATCCTGTTCCATTGATCTATATCTCTTTTTGTGCCAGTACCATATTGTCTTGATTACTGTAGCTTTGTAGTATAGTCTGAAGTCAGGGAGTCTGATTCCTCCAGCTCTGTTTTCTTCCCTCAAGACTGCTTTGGCTATTCGGGTTCTTTTGTGTCTCCATACAAATTTTAAGATATTTTGTTCTAGTTCTGTAAATAATGCCATTGGTAATTTGATAGGGATTGCATTGAATCTGTAGATTGCTTCGGATAGTATAGTTATATTCACAATATTGATTCTTCCAATCCGAGAACATTGTATATCTCTCCATCTGTTGCTATCATCTTTAATTTCTTTCATCAGTGTCTTATAGTTTTCTGCATACAGGTCTTTTGTTTCCCTAGGTAGCTTTATTCCTAGGTATTTTATTCATTTTGTTGCAATGGTAAATGGGAGTGTTTCCTTAATTTCTCTTTCAGATTTTTCATCATTATTGCATAGGAATGCAAGAGATTTCTGTGCATTAATTTTGTATCCTGCTGCTTTACCAGATTCACTGATTAGCTCTAGAAGTTTTCGGGTAGCATCTTTAGGATTCTCTATGTATAGTATCATGTCATCTGTAAACAGTGACAGTTTTACTTCTTCTTTTACAATTTGTATTCCTTTTATTTCTTTCTCCTCTCTGATTGCCATGGCTAGGGCTTCCAAAACTATGTTGAATAATAGTGGTGAGAGTGGGCAACCTTGTCTTGTTCCTGATCTTAGAGGAAATGCTTTCAGTTTTTCACCCTTGAGAATGATGTTTGCTGTGGGTGTGTCATATGGCCTTTATTATGTTTAGGTGGGTTCCCTCTATACCCACTTTCTGGAGAGTTTTGATAAAAAATGGGTGTTGAATCTTGTCAAAAGCTTTTTCTGCCTCTATTGAGATGATCATATGTTTTTTATCCTTCAGTTTGTTAATATGGTGTATCACATTGATTGATTTGCATATATTGAAGAATCCTTGCATCCTTGGGATAAATCCCACTTGATCATGGTGTATGATCCTTTTAATGTGTTGTTGGATTCTGTTTGCTGGTATTTTGTTGAGGAGTTTTGCATCTATATTCATCAGTGATATTGGTCTGTAATTTTCTTTTTTTGTAGTATCTTTGTCTGGTTTTGGTATCGGGGTGATGGTAGCCTCATAGAATGAGTTTGGGAGTGTTCCTTCCTCTGCAAATTTTTGGAAGAGTTTGAGAAGGATGGGTGTTAGGTCTTCTCTAAATATTTGATAGAATTCACCTGTGAAGCCATCTGTTCTGGACTTTTGTTTGTTAGACGGTTTTTAATCCCACTTTCAATTTCATTACTTGTGATTGGTCTGTTCATATTTTCTATTTCTTCCTGGTTCAGTCTTGGAAGGTTATACCTTTCTAAGAATTTTTCCATTTCTTCTGGGTTGTCCATTTTATTGGCATAGAGTTGCTTGCAGTAGTCTCTTATGATGCTTTGTATTTCTGCTGGGTCCGTTGTAACTTCTCCTTTTTCATTTCTAATTTTATTGATTTGAGTCCTCTCCCTCTTTTTCTTGATGAGTCTGGCTAAAGGTTTATCAATTTTGTTAATCTTCTCAAAGAACCAGGTTTTAGTTTTACTGATGTTTGCAGTTGTGTTCTTTGTTTCCATATCATTTATTTCTGCTCTGATCTTTATGATATCTTTCCTTCTACTAACTTTGGGTTTTGTTTGTTCTTCTTTCTCTGGTTCCTTTAGGTGTAAGGTTAGATTGTTTATTTGAGATTTTTCTTATTTCTTGAGGTAGGCTTGTATTGCTATAACCTTCTCTCTTAGAACTGCTTTTGCTGCATCCCATAGGTTTTGGATCGTTGTGTTTTCATTGTCATTTGTCTCTAGGTATTTTTTGATTTCCTCTTTGATTTCTTCAGTGATCTCTTGGTTATTTAGAAACGTATTGTTTAGCCTCCATGTGTTTGTTTTTTTTACGTTTTTTTCCCCTGTAATTGATTTCTAATCTCATAGTGTTGTTATTGGAAAAGATGCTTGATATGATTTCAATTTTCTTGAATTTACTGAGGCTTGATTTGTGACTGAAGATGTGATCTATCCTGGAGAATGTTCTGTGTGCACTTGAGAAGAAAGTGTAATCTGCTGTTTTTGATTGGAATGTCCTATAAATATCAATTAAATCTATCTGGTCTGTTGTGTCATTTAAAGCTTCTGTTTCCTTATTTATTTTCATTTTGGATGATCTGTCCATTGGTGTAAGTGAGGTGTTAAAGTCCCCCACTCTTACTGTGTTACTGTTGATTTCCTCTTTTATAGCTGTTAGCAGTTGCCTTATGTATTGAGGTGCTCCTATGTTGGGTGCATATATATTTATAATTGCTATATCTTCTTCTTGGATTGCTCCCTTGATCATTATGTAGTGTCCTTCCTTGTCTCTTCTAACATTCTCTATTTTAAAGTCTATTTTATCTGATATGAGTATTGCTACTCCAGCTTTCTTTTGATTTCCATTTGCATGGAATCTCTTTTTCTATCCCCTCACTTTCAGTCTGTATGTGTCCCTAGGTCTGAAGTGGGTCTCTTGTAGACAACATATATGTGGGTCTTGTTTTTGTATCCATTCAACAAGCCTGGGTCTTCTGATTGGAGCTTTTAATCCATTCACGTTTAAGGTAATTATCGATATGTATGTTCCTGTTACCATTTTCTTATTTGTTTTGGGTTTGTTTTTGTAGTTCCTTTTCTCTCTTGTGTTTCCCACTTAGAGAAGTTCGTTTAGCATTTGTTGTAGAGCTGGTTTGGTGGTGCTGAATTCTCTTAGCTTTTGCTTGTCTGTAAAGCTTTTGATTTCTCCATCGAATCTGAATGAGATCCTTGCTGGGTAGAGTAATCTTGGTTGTAGGTTCTTCCCTTTCATCACTTTAAGTATATCATGCCACTTCCTTCTGGCTTGTAGAGTTTCTGCTGAGAAATCAGCTGTTAACCTTATGGGAGTTCCCTTGTATGTTATTTGTCATTTTTCCCTTGCTGTTTTCACTAAGTTTTCTTTGTCTTTAATTTTTGCCAGTTTGATTACTATGTGCCTCGGCGTGTTTCTCCTTGGGTTTATTCTGTTTGGGACTCTCTGCACTTCCTGGACTTGGGTGGCTATTTCCTTTCCCATGTTCAGGAAGTTTTTGACTATAATCTCTTCAAATATTTTTTTGGTTCCTTTCTCTCTAGCTTCTCCTTCTGGGACCCCCATAATGCGAATGTTGTTGTATTTAATGTTGTCCGAGAGGTCTCAGGCTGTCTTCATTTCTTTTCATTCTTTTTCCTTTATTCTGTTCCACAGCAGTGAATTCCACCATTCTGTCTTCCAGGTCACTTATCTGTTCTTCTGCCTCAGTTATTCTGCTATTGATTCCTTCTAGTGTAATTTTCATTTCAGTTTTTGTATTGTTTATCTCTGTTTGTTTCTTCTGTAATTCTTCTAGGTGTTTGTTCTTTAATTCTTCTAGGTCTTTGTTAAACATTTCTTGCATCTTCTCGATCTTTGCCTCCATTCTTCTTCCAAGGTCCTGGATCATCTTCACTAGCACTATTCTGAATTCTTTTTCTGGAAGTTGCCTATATCCACTTCATTTAGTTGTTTTTCTGGGGTTTTATCTTGTTCCTTCATCTGGTACATAGCCCTCTGCCTTTTCATCTTGTCTGTCGTTCTGTGCATGTAGTTTTTGTTCCACAGGCTGCAGGATTGTAGTTCTTCTTGCTTCTGCTGACTGCCCTCTGGTGGATGAGGCTATCTAAATGGCTTGTGCAAGTTTCCTCAACTAGCTCAAGTTAAAAGCCATCGCCATCTTTCTTTTGTAAGGCTATAGAGATCTCCCAGGAATCCAGGGAATGTTACACAACCTGAGTTCTATAAATCCAGTACCAAGGCAGCTCCAGGGACTGACTTGACCTTCACCTCTGTCTTCCATGCTTTCTCTAATTGTTTTTCTGCGTATCTGGTGTCTTGTAGCCCTCAACCAGTTGCCTTGAAGTCTTTAGTCCCTTGGGACTTTGATATGTACCACCACCCACTGCATCCCAAGTCTCTCAAAGTTCTCACCACCACCTTGGAACTTACCTGTGTCTTTTGCTTTAAATTCCTGAGAGAGAATCTAACTGGGGCAATTCACACCCTGGAGCCCTGGTACACAAATCAAATGTCAGGGACAACCTCTGCAATACCATTCCTGGTTGTATATCCATTCCTCATCCAGGCAATGGGGGGCTGGCAGCAGATGGGAAGGGTCTGTAGAAGTTACTGGCTGGAAGGCTGAGGTGCACTGGTGAAAAGTCCGTTAGGGACACTTGTACCTTCTCACCATTTCAACCTCAGGGTTTGTGACAACTGACAAAATAGGGCATGGATTCATCTTAACAAAAGACCTTTACCTTAAGGAATGTTTGCCACAGGTAGGCAATATGTGTGTGACACTGCTATAGAGTGTGATGTTTTAATAATAGAAATATTCGAAGGGGGATGTTCTAAGATGTTTATGTGTTGAGAAGCTTTTAGAACCCAAAGGCTAGCAGATAGATGGTACTCAATTAGGAAAGAGCCTTTATTGAGTTGAGCTGAACATTCAGTGCTTCTTATGTCTTAATGTACTCCTGGGAATTAGTTTCATTGAGCCCCATTTTAGCCAGGTCGAGTTTTCTATGTTGTTTTTTGGGAGGGGTGATTTTAATTTTTATTTATCACCGTCAGTCTGAGTATGATTTACGTGATGGAACTTTACCTGGATCAACTCATTTCATATATTGGGAGTAAAAATTTAAAAAAAAGAAAAAACCTCATACTCAGATTTGATTTTCTTGGTAACATAATAATTAGTTTGAGTTTTATGTGTGTTTGTGCTATAAGAAAAGGTAAAAATTTTAGAGTCAAAAACCAAATTATTTTCTTAAAACTTGTGAAATGTCCCTAGGTTAGAAAGATTTCATTTTGGACAATGCAATGAAACTTAAGTAATTATCCATGTTGTGTGTCTATATGTTTTGACAGCAGTGCCTTTAGAATATTTTGATATGCAACCTCTCTTCTTTCCCTTTGTGTTGTCAGACAACACGCCAACTGTCAGATGCAGAAAAGCAGGAAACTTTGGCATTGCTATTCCTGCCACCTTTACCACGGAGTCCCAATAAATAGAATAATAGGATAAACCAGCCGCAGAGGGAGAGTAGCAGGTGGTACTCGTTGTAGCAAGAGCTGAAGGTGTAAATGAATTTCAATGTCTTCATGATACCAAACAACAATAAGATTACAGAGAATGAAGCTTTTGTTAAGAGAGAGCCCAGAAAATAATAATGATGGTGATAATTTTCATTACCATGCAGCTTTTCCCTCTGTAAGAGGTTTCAAAGAAGAAAGACCCTGTTTTCAGAAGAGCCAATTTTCCCTCTTCTCTCTGAAGAGTCTCTCTGAACTCTGCCTTTTCAGAAAGGGGAGGTGATATTGATCTGAGCCAGGTGGTAGGTGGAGGAAATTAAGTATTGTTGAAATGTTACTATAAAATAGTTTTGCTCTAATTACCAGAAAAGGAAGCCATAGTGGCCTTCATCTGGAATGTTGTTAGTTGTCACCCTGTTTCTCAGCTTGTCTATTTCCTGCCCATTCCTTGCCAGTTCAAATTTGTCACTACTTCTAAGGCCCATCCTAAGTTCTTTCTCCTTTTCTCTCTGCCCTGAGAGCTCCCTATTGAAGGAGCTTCCCTCTGACCACCTACAGCACCAACAGAAACACAATACGTCACATGAGTCAGCATTCGTATTGTCCTTTAGCTGTGTCTCACGCTTCATGTTTTTAACCAACTACTTGAGAAAACAGGAGGTAACTTGGCCTCCATTGTTCTCTCAGGGTGTCCAGCATGTGTCTAGATTCATAATGACCACCTTGTGCCTTAATTGCCATCAACCCAACCAGGGAACATCAAACCAGCCCCACAGAGGGATAAATGATGATAGAAGTTGTGGCCTCTCTCACCGTGTTCTGTCTTTTCTTACCTTATGCCACTGTCTCTGTCTTCTCAGCTCCCAGCCCTGGCTCTTCTCGCACTTCTGGTCCCACACGTACCCCTCAGGCTTGGTTGCAGGTTCAGCTACTACAGTTTGCTCAGCCCCACTCTTCCCCCAGCTGTAGCTGTGCAAGGCCCTCTGCTCCTAGGCCCTCCGGATGGCTGTCCTGCTTTAGCCAGCCTCCAGGATCAGGGATCAGACCGCAGATGCTCAATTGTAAGTATTTAACTTTATCTCTTGCAGTCAATCAAAGTCAAGGCAAGCTTCGTGTCAGGGTCACAGCTGTGCTTAATCTGACCCCCTCTATTTCTCCAGCCTTTTTCTCTTGTGTTTCGCTCCCCTTCCCTCACCTCATTCTGGCCTTTCTGCCCCTTGAAACTTTAGGACCCTTGCACTGCCATTCCCAGAATGCTTTCCCTGCAGCCAGTCACATGTTTGGCTCCTGCTTTTCTTTTCAGGTCACACTTAAATGTTAGGTCACCCTTCCTAAATTGACTTCAACCAGTCACAGCCGGCATTTACTACCTTCATAAGATACATCACCCTCTATAATTACCTTGTTTATTGGTTAATTTGTATACCATTTATCTCTTGCCATCAGGAGAATAGAAGCTCCATGAGAGTAGGGACTTTATGTTTTCTATCACTGAGAAGGCACTCAATATAGAAAATGGTTAATCATGGTTGAATGGTTGCGTATATATGGAAGGAGTGAGGACGTACAATAAAGTTCTTTACTGATCTCTGCCCCCTATTTTCTTTCACTCCAGGGACCGTGGCCTTTCTGTTGCTATGTATAGTTTGGCACCTAATTGAGAACTAAATTGTTAACATCAGAGATGCCAAGTTGTCTTAGTAAACTGTGGCTGGATATCCATGTCACGCCTAGATTAATTACCTGTTTTTCCTCACATTTAAATAGAGAGTGACACCAATTCTAGTTGAGCATTTGCTGAATCTACCACGTGAATAAGACAGTGGTGCTACCTCTCCTAAGTGTGTGGAGATTGAACTCCACCAACAGCTCTCTTTGCCCGGCCCTATTTAATGTTCAAACGGGGCTCTGTCCAGTTGTCCTGGTTGATATATACACCAACACAGACAAACTGGGAAGATCAAGTAACATTAATTACCTGCATTGCACAGACGAGCAATCCAAGGCTCAGAGGCTCAGTCACAACACTGAAAAATAACTTAAAAAGAAAAATAAGGAGCAAACATACATTCTGGTTGTGAAAGCCAATTTTATGTGATTCCCTTTACACTACTGTCTTTCTCTTGGTTCTCTGACACGTTTTTCCAGTTTCTTTGTGTTCCTTACGATCAGTCTACTTGAATGACATTTCCAAGACCAATGAAAGGTGACCTCCTCTGGCAGCATAATCCATGGGGTCCCTCGTGACTTCCCTCAATAAACGTGTTCCTGGGACGGTTTTGGAGACAGTCTCCTTTCTTAACTCTAGGGTGAGGTCTACACACTTTTTTTTGGGTAAAGAGCCAGATGGGAATTTTAGACATGACAAGAGATGAGATAAATGTCTGCATTTTCTTCAACACTTTAAAAATGTAAAATATATTCTTTTCTCCCAGACAATACAAAAACAGCCCAACTGGGCCTGTGTGCCATGGTTTGATGACTTCTACTCTTAGGGAAGAGCAGAAATATTAGCCCAGGATTCTTAAACCAGTACGATGTTGAGTTTAGTATAATGTAATATGTGTGTAATATAACATATACAATATATAATACACATTTAATATAATAAACATATTTTATATACACACACACTCTCTGAGATTTCCCAGGCAACATCGGTCTCCTAAACTCGTTGACCTTGCCTTCAGCCACAAACATGTGTCTCTTTTTTGGGGGGTGTTCACTTCTACGCTTGTGTCCTGGCAGCCCTCTCTGAGATTCTTTAACATTGGTGGAAAGTTGGAAGGGGCCATACCTTTCAGCTTGACCACAGGAAAGATGCTTTCTCTGGGGTGTTGCTGGTCAGGGCATAAGCCTTGTCATGGGTTTCGATGCCTGGCAGCTCTTTCTCTCTCACCTTCTCTCCTTAGAGGTCCCACAGGGGCCTTTCTGCTCATTCAGTCTCCCAACTCCCCACCAGGACACATCATTTGACCAAACCCCCACTAGACTTGACTCCCAGATTTTTAGTAAATGATAAAACTTTGTCTTGAGAACATTGCTGTGCTGGTGAGACCACTAAGTCAAACAGGATTAGAACTATTTAGAGTCTTATTTCGCTCTGTGTATGGGTAAAGGGCCTCATTTTTAACTGAAGGAGAAAGTAATGATAGAGGTTCAAGAACTTCCTGACCATTTGTGACTGAGTTGTCGGGTCATGCCTTAAACCATATTTTGACTATAACACAGTGGCTTGGCTTTATTCTATGGGAAGTTCTTCTTACTGATTTTTTTAAAATTAATTTTTATTGGCATATTTACAGTGTTGTTAGTTTCTGCTAACCCTAAAAAAAAAAAAAAAAAAAAGAATGAAATAATGCCCAGTGGTTTTTAATAGGACTTTAAACACCATCCAGAGTCAGAGACAAAGCCTTAAGGATCTCCCCACATGAAGCCAGAACAGAACTGCATGCTAGTCATTAGGCCTGGTCCCAGGTACTTCATTTCATTGCTTCCTTCCTGGTACAGGGATGGTTACACTTCCTGCTACCTTGCAGTTAGATGAGGTCTGTAACTCGCTTTGGGTGAGTACATGTGAGAGGGAATGGCATGTGCCTCTTCTAGGTGGAAATAGCCAGTTACCAGAGCAAGACACGGAAGTGCTCTTTTCTTTCCCAGCTTCAGGGTACAAGGAAGCACAATCGAGATAGAACCTCCATCCCCTGGGGCCTTGAGTCACTACAATAAGCTGAGTTTCCTCATCAAGCCATACAGGTTAAGTTTATGAGACAGAAATAGGCCTCTATGGTTCTAAGTCACTGAGATTTGAGGCTTTATTGTTACTGCTGCTTAACCCAGCATCTTGACTGCTATTATCGGGCTAGCCCAAATGCTTGAGAGTTGAATGAGGAAAAAATATCTGTTAAGCTGCTTGTTTGGAAGAATCACGGTTAATAGTGGTTTCCAGGTAGACTATTTCTAGAGACAACCATGCCATGTACTATGCTCGTTGAGCTGGAGCTGCAGGCAGTCATGTGTCTTTGAGTAGGAAACCCAAGACCAAACTTCTATCACAGAAAGGGAAGAACACACCCTGGGAAAAAAAAATAAAAATACGGATACTGCGGTGAGTGCCATTGCATTTTACTCTACAAAAATTTACCAAGTGCCTCTGCATACAAGGCATGGTTAGAACCTCAGAGCACTTGATCAGGCAGTTTCTGAAAGAAAAACTGTAAATATTCTCTGGTTTCTTACTTGTTTTCTTTGTGGCCAAGCAATGCACTATGAAGACACTTAATTAGCAGCTATGGCATCTCTTTGCAGATAATTTACAAGTCTGTTCTCTAAAAAGGGAGAGGTCAATGAGAGTAGAATCTTGTGGCTGAACCCTGGAAAGGACCACTGTCTCCCTTCATTGTGTTCACTGGGCAGCTGGTTCCTTCAGTTTGCTGAAATTGATGGAAAGAAGCACCCGGCTACTCATATGACATGGGGGTTATTTTGACCTCCTCGGATTGAAACTTATTGCTAGTTTAGTGGGCCCTCTCTGCCAGCATGAGCTGGTAATGTGAAAAATCAAAACTGACAGCACATTTAAATCAAACCCCTATCCCAGATTGGGTGTCTGTACCTCTCATGGAACAATTTAAATCCCCAGATGAAAAAAAAGAGCTCTATTGCAATTGCTGGAGGAAGTGTATTGAAGATAGAACTTACTAACTGCTGAGAACCTAGGGCTGGGCAGACCAGGTTTAGCTTGCAGGCAGGGAGATTTAGCCCCTGACCATTCAAGAAACCTGGAGAAGCCACACAATATAAAGGTGGACTTGCTTATTTTTGTCCTCCACATACTTGCAGCCACTATAGAATTTCCTGCCCTAAGCAACATCACGGAGGAATCATCCTTTTCTCCTGTTATTGCTAAATAACCAGATTTATTCAGTAGTATTTTTTGTGAATCTCCACAAGGCTATCACTTTGTTAGTTGAATAAGGAAATGCCAAACTCATGAACAAGTGGTCTCTTGAGCCCAGATGTTTATGATATAACCTGAGACAGAGTTCCTTTTGCTAGTAGGTCTTCCGTAGTTGTATTTTGCCAATGTACCAGATGGCAATGAAACTTTGGAATTTTGAACCATATTTCTGTGTGTGGTAGGGGAGTAGAAATATGGCAAAGGAGGCAAATCAGAGGCTCTTCTGAGGACAAGGAAAGGAGAAATACTTCCATGCTGGCAGAACACTGAGTATTTGCATTTCCTGTCCAAAGTCCACATCTGGCGCATGATGTCAATACCTCTGATACAGGAGCCAGTACTGGTTATTAGAAGTGGAGAATCTCTTTTTTGTTAATGTAAAGGGGCAAGGAAGCACCTGTTCGTTTATCAGAATGAGCTCTGTAGTTAAGATGCTCAGAATTGAGCACTCAATTTTGAACAACTTTGCTTCATAAGGTGGGATTAGGTGAGTGTTGCTTCACGTGCAGAGCTTTGTTGGTGTCTAGTTTGTGTCTTCCAACTAGTGTAACTGATCACCTCAGAGTTCGTATTTCCCCTGACATCTGTTTCTACTATGGGTGCGACAACTAGTTCACGTGGGCTTTAAGCAACTTTGCACAGGTACAACTATACAGCATCTTGCTCAGGTGTGCACCACACACCTCCTGCATTCGTTGTGGGGTTTCTCTGACCCTGTGACGCAGGGTGACTGTCGGAGCCTCTTGGCATCCTGGAGGCCTGGGAGTTAATGCTCCTGAGGGTAAGCCTTGGCCAATGGGAGTTGAGAGCCAGGGGATAAATGCTTCCTCTTCTAACCCCGCAGGTGGACACTTCCAAGGCACATTTCAGAGGCTGCTCAGAAGGTCCTCAGGGATCAGGCGTCACGGTGCCACGGTTGGGGCCAACCTTATTGCATGTCTTTGCGTTGGCTTCCCCCCCTTGCCTGTCTCCACCTCCTGCCCCAGATATCCATTTGCCAGAGAAACCACCTGCACGCAAAGTTTGTCTCAGGCTATCTTTTGAGGAAACCTGTCCTAAGATACATTCTATTCATAGACCTCTCCTGTCTTCTGCAGAAGTGTGTAATTTTAGACTAAATTCAGTCTGACTGCTATTGGGACATTATTAGTGAATATGAAAGATCCCACTCACTTTTCCATTTCCAATATGGTTTTAGCACCAGGGGCCAGTGGACTGAAATGATCCCATTAAAATGGTCAATGACCATATTTTTCCCTTTTAGTATAGGAGAGGTTCTTTTAATGTGTGTTTCTAGTCCACTATATTGCTCCTTTGTGAGTCTTGTTATAAAGCCTTGGCCTTAGGAAAGAAATGAAAGTACAGGGCCATTTCATGGTATTTGCCTTCGTTCTCTGTATGCTTTTTGATCTTTGTAAAGTATAAACCGTCTGGGGAGAGTGCTGATGAGGAAGCCAGCACCAGCTGTAGCCTCGGTCCCCGCATGGGCTGATCAGCCTTGCATGGCGGAGAACCACCACACAGCCTGAAATTGCGCTCTGAATTCTGGTGGAACACGGTGTAAGTGTTTGCTCTTGGTCACCCCAGGTGGCAGATGACAACACACATTTCACCCTCCCTCCTGAACACCAACACAAGTGCCTGTGACAGTGATTCAGAAGTGCAGTGTTGCCTGGGATGCCTGGGATGAGAGCACCTTTATGTAACAGGACATTTTTAGCTGGCTGAGCAGGGCCCAGATGAGACTCCTGTAGGCAATGCCCTTCGAGGCACAGGTGCCCAGGTGTGGCAGGGACCAGGCTCTCTACTCTGCATGACACCTCTGCTGCATTAGTGGGGTTGGTTCCCTGCTGAGAAGGTACAGCCACCTAGACACTGGTGTTTGTGTGTGTGTGGAAGGGCACGAGGGCCAGGCTAAGAGAACTGGAATCCGCCCCACTGCTGAATACTCTAACACCCACGAGCTTATGGTGTGTTCGCTGTGGCGCTTTCTCCCTTGCCCCGAATGACGTGACTCTGCTGCCATATTTCTAATGGCAACGGGTCATATGGCAACTCAGGAGGCTGCTACTGTCCTCGAATTTCAGAGAATGCCCGTTGGCTCCCCAGCACGACCGCAGCTTGGCAGAGACTTTGTTAAAAGTCGAACTGATTCTCTAGAGTAAAGCATGCTTGAGTTTAGTTTTGTGGTCCAGGAATGCGGGGTGTTCTTTCTTGGAGGAGAAATTCATACAACATAAAGTTAACCATTTTAAGGTGTACAAAACAGTGGCATCTGGTACATTCTCACTGTTGTAGGACCATCATCCATCTAGTTCCAAAACACTGGCATCACTCCCAAATGAGACCGCATATGAGAGTGGTAATGAGGTTTCAGTGCCTGGCTACACCAATAATTGCCTTTTTATGAGGAGGGGAAACAAATATAAGAACAAATCTTATATTTATGCCTTTGAATTTTGTTCTATTTTTTAATGACATATCCTTTTTGGCTCCTTCAGATTTATAAAGGCAATATATTTTCAGTGTAGAAAACTAAATAAATCATGAAAATCAGAAGGAAAGAAGTAGCAAACAAAAAACAAAGTAGCTGCAAGGCCAGTTTGGACAAAGTTGTATCAGAGTCCTTGGCTAAAGGGGCGTGCTCTCCTCTCTCCCCTGTGTCTGGGTGGAGGTGGGGACTTGTGTATAAGTATCCCCTGAAAGAATTTGGACAAGTGTTTCTATCAATCTCCAGTGGGATTTTACTTAGTCTCTTTTAGTGTGTCTGAGAATTACTGGTTCAACAGCAGGGGTGGGTTAGAATCAGGTCAGACCCGAGGTAAAAATCTGAGCCCTGCTACTTTCTAGCTGTGTGACCTTGGGTAAGATAGGTAAAATTTTTCTGAGCCTTGCTTTTCTCACCTGTAAAATGGGATTAATATCTGCTTCATGAGGCTATTTTGAAAGGGAAATGCCTTGCACACAGTGTTGAATAAATGACAGCTTTTTAAAAAGAAGCAAGAAGGATAAAATCAGACAGAGAGGCAGATGTTCGGGGGCTCGCTTGACCCAAACCCCAGGCAAGTGCCCTTCTCAGGCATTTCATCTACACAGCAGGTTTGATTTAAGCTCATGCCTCCACAAACAGAGTCAAACTCCCACATATTGAAGCTGGAATGCCAGACATCTACTGTCATCTACTGCCAGAGACCATCTCCTGATTTAAAGCAAGATGACTTTGGGTAGCAAGTGATGCTCTGGCACCGGCCCAAGAGAGAACAATCGGAGACAGAGTGCTGAGCCGCGCAGGAGGGTCGTGTGCTCTGTGTCAGGCTAGCTCAGTTGCAGGGAGGGCTTTGGAACCAGCCCCTCCCAAGGCTGTAAGCGACACTCTTTGACAAGTAGGGCCCTGGCTGCCTGGATGGGGTGTTGAATTCAAGTAGCTGAGAGGAAGTCACATACCCTACTCCTGAGGGCTGGTTTTGTGCAGGGCCTGAGTGCCCCATTTTTTGTGGTCCAGCTATGGAGTGAAATTTCGAATCCCACTACCTTTGCCTGGGTGACATGTCCAGCCTCTTCAATTTGTAATTTATTTAGCAAATTGTCAGACACCTATGTGTTAGACGCCATTCAAGGTGTTGACATCTGGAAGTAAGAAGACGTGGTCCTGGCCATCGTGGGAGTCCCCGTCTAGTGTGGCCGTTCCCCAGAGTACCCTACAGGTCTCTCCTCTCACAAGGTATCCCATCCGTGGCCATACAGGTTTGAGTAACAGTGTATAGGACATGACTGTTGGAGAGTCCCAGCACACATCAGCATTTAAAACCTCTAAGATGCCCCACGGTAACGACAAAAAGAAAAATTAACTCTAACTTGATGTTGGCTATGCTTATTTAAACATGAACTCTTTTTGCCACTTAACAATGCTTAACATCTCCGGGAACCAGTGTTCCCTGCCGGTCTAGAAGAAATCTGCCACAACATAATATAAGTTTTACAGACTGAGATTCATAAGCAAAACTATCCAACGATTATACTTCACATATAGATGCAGCTTTTTGGAGTGCCTTCAGAACCTTTGAGATCTGATTCCATTTCAGAAACTTCCTAAAAGAGAGATTGCAAACCGCAGCGTTGCCAGGTCCTGCATGTCACAGAGGCTGGCAGGGGTAGGGGTGGGGGAATGTGTCTGCACCCACTGGCAAATTCTTGGCACCCTGGGGACCTGGACACTCACATCCCTCAGTCACTGCTGTTTGCTGGGAATGTGGTTCAGACCCCTGAGAGCTTTAAGTTTCTTAGGAGAACCTGGAAATCAATATTTTTTCAATATGAAATTTCACAACGTTCATTTGTCTTCAAATTTATAAAACATCGTGCTGGCCAAGCACCAAGAAAACCACAACAAAATTCCACAGGCCAATCCTATAGATGAGCTGCCAGGCTGTGACCTTGCCCTGGGGAGGTGGGGTTGTGGCCTATTTTCAGATTAATAGGAAGCATAAAATCAAAGGGTCTGTGAGGTAGATGCCATGCTGACATAATTACATTGGTGAGCAGACCCTCCGTGCGCTGACGGTTTTTCACATTCATCTATCTTGACATGTCAGTCAGTAGCCTTCTTCCTCCCTGATATAGTTTCTGCAGCTAGCTTCCAGGACAGCACAACCTCCTCCATTTCCTTTGTTCTTTCTTTCTTCCCCAGTGCTGGAAATGTTGAAAGCACCAGGGCATAGTCCTTGACCCTGATTTCTCTTTTATTTGCACAGACTCCTTTAGAGATCTCACATAGCCTAATGGTGTTACGTGCCATCTCCATGCCGAGAACATGCGTATTTATATTTCCAGCCCAGTTTTCCTTCCTAAACTCCAGACTTGTATATCCAAGTCTCTTGTCATCACCAGTCTAGTAGCTCTTGAACCCAGCAGAACCAAAGCAGACATCCTGGTCTCCCCATCCCCACAAATCTCCTCCACACACAGCCTCTCCATCTCGATCAGGGTCTGGGCACTGGTTGCAGTGGGTTTGTGGGGTTAATTCTCTCACCCCCTTCCAAGCTTGAATTAAATGTTCCCTTCTCAGGGGGGCCAACCCTGGCCACCCTGGTTTAGATTATATACCCCACCCTTGGTACCTCTGATCTCTCCTGTCCTGATTTATCTTTTTTCCATAGCACTTATCTTCTAGCCTACAACCTATTTGTATTTACTCTGTTTATCGTTCAGCATCCGCCTCATCATAGTAGCATGTAAATTCCACAAGGGTGGGGAAAGCTGTCTTATTACTGTTTTATTTATTCTTGTACCCTTAGATTCAATATCAGGGACATAATAGAGGCTCAATGTGTATTTGTTGAATGAGTAAATGCCAGTTGTCACTTGGCAAAGAATTCAGGAGAAGATATATTTATAAAAGCTCAAGCTTTATAAAAGTTCAAGTGTTACTTGTCCACTAATTGTGTTGAACTGCAAACGATTAGTGTAGTTTGAACCACAAACCATCTGAATGTCTTCAAAATGTATTTGGTAGATCAGATAACTATTATAGTAGGGGCAGGTTTTAAGAAATAATATATATTATATATTAATAAGTGTATATACATATATATGTAATATTTAAACATTTTTTTCCTGATCAGGAATTTGACATCTTGTTCTATTGACCAAAGATTCTAATGGACATCTGACTGTTTAAGCATTCTAATAGCTTTCTGCTAGGGTTCCAAACTTCAAATTAAAAGAAACAAAAAATACTGCAGACTTCTCTCTCAACTGAATAGCTCATTTCCCAGTGTGTTGCTAATCTCCATTTTGCCCCAAAGATAGCATTTTAAAAACTTTCACACTGAGTTCCTTTGTGTATCAAAGATAAAGTTATTATCAAAATTATTACTCATGTTCTTTGTCATGCAAAAAAGCATAAGTAATGTTTTTAATAATGCAATCCATTATAAAGTGGATGGGCTGAATTCATTGTGTCTGTTTCTAACCCATTTGGGGAAAGAATTTTTCTCTGCACGAAGGTGTAACCGCTTGATGCCTGCATGATTCTTTTCCCCTTATTTTTTGATGCAGAGTTGAACATGTATTTCATTCATAGATTCAGAACCAAAGCTGCAACTTTTCAAGCCCCTTTCTTTTCAAGATGGAAAGGTTTTGAAAGAGACAGGTTCACTGTGAGGAACAACTTTCTTTGGAAAGAATTGCTTTGGAAGAAAATAAATGTTCGGGAATTTTTTAAAAGTTTGACTGATATTCCTTTGTTCAAAATGGTTTAGGGGGTAGGTCCATCAGACAGGTGATATTTTCGGAGTTCAGATTCCCTTCAGGGTTGAGGTCATATTATCACTGGCAAGCTTGGAAATAATCCCATGGTACGTGGAGAGCAGAGCCCTGGCCCCTGTGCCCCCATTCCCCTATGTGATGTCCAAGCAGACGTCACTGACATCAGGGAGTCTCGCCATCTTTTTTAAACATGGTGGTCCATGTAGCTACCACCAGTCAATTTGAGTTGGCATGTGAAATTATAGAAATGGATAAAATTAAGTAAGTAGTAAGAAAATATTTTTAAAAGACGGATGGTAATGTCAGGTGAACTAACACTCATGAAGTCTGCAGTCAGTGCCAAACTTTGGGTGCCTCTGCTGCTATCTCAGTACCTTCCCAGATTCTAAAATGCAGGTTCCCATACAGCCTTTTGACCAATACCTGGTGGCCCTTTCTGGGACGTCTCAAGCCTTCATAAAGGGCTTTGGAGCAAGAGACATGGTATTATAAGAGCTTCCTCTCGGCTTATCATCCCAATGTACTTTGCACATCGTGGCTGCACACAGCCAGCACCTCTGCTCCACACTCCTTAAATTACTTGATATACAGATATGACATATTCTGAGCTTCCTTCAGTAGAATCAGGTGGCCTGTAACTTTCCTTCCTTTTACAAATAGCAGTCTTTGTTCTAGTTAAGCAGAGTCCCAGCCTATAAAGCAGTTATATAACAGGGGATGAGGAAAGAAGGCCTGGAAACAGAATAGCTCCCCAGAGAGAGGAAAACACATTGTAACTTTCTGAAATCCCAAACCTGTAGTGCTTCTCTGTGGTTGGAAGAATTTGATGTTTATTTTTCCTTCTCATTTTCAGAAAAGAAATGTGAAAGGATCAAAAGAATGGATTTGCCTAGATGTCAGTGTGGCCTGATTAGGTTGCAATTAGCCTTTTTCTCTCTTCACTGAGAGAAGCAGAGACCATCTGCGGAAATTATTTAAATTCGTGTGCCTTCCAGGGAAGCCGTTTTATTTGCCACTGCATTTATTGTATCGCTGGGGAGCTTGACAGTTATTCCAAACTTTTGCTGCAGTAGCACTAGTGTTGCCGGTGGCCATTAGATTAACAAAAGGAAAAATTTAACTTTCCACCAGCTGAAAATTAACACCTTAGATTAATTAAAAAGCAAATGCAATCAAGGCCCCTGGAGTTTTCTCCAAAGGTCCTTCCTGTGGGGTAGCGCCTCAGGACTGCAGTGAGGCTTCTTGGCTTAGGGGAGGGAAGAGTTGAATGTTTTATCAGGATTAATTTATAATGTAATTTGCCCAATGTGAACAGAGTGGAAACCAGTGGGAGTCTACAGCCTCTCTTACTGCATACAGAAGAGATTGTCAGTGCTGAGTTTCCTTTTCTTTCCATTTTTTTTCTTTCTTTCTTTCTTTTTTTTTTGGTAGAGAGAGAGGAGGGACATAAGGACACGTGGGGCTGCATGATGCATTTTGGAGTCAGGCTGCTTTCTGTCCCCAGCCCAGGTGCCCCGTTACTGTCCGTGCGACCTTGGGCAAGCTACTTCATCTCTCAGAAACTCTGTTGCCTTATCACCAAAATGGGGATAAATAATAGAACTCACAAGCCACAAAACCTTAAGTACGTTAGAAGTGCTCATTAGATGGTGGTCATTACGGGTAGCATCTTCATGGAGGAAGATGAATGGTTAGAGGTGCTTTCGCACTTAGTAATAGTCATTGATCTTACACACACACACAGTATTGGCAGAATTATCCATATTACTTGGTCTTTGGGACTAACACTCATGTTCTAAGACACTTGTTTTGATTATGCTTTTGCTGAATATAATTTCATTTGGAGGGACTTGATTTGACAAAGGATGTATCAGAGTCCAGTAAATAATGTAATAGCAAATTTCCTTCTATACATTTTTACTAATTTTTTTCTTTTGAAGATATCTCCATGCTTTAGAAATGTTGTGTTTCTTTATAATTCCTCTAACTAAAAATTTGGCTTCTTCTGTACCCTTTTGCATAGTGTTTAAAACTTTTCACTGTCTTGACCCAGTCAGCTTTTCCTACCTTAGCCCATGGACCGCACTGAAATATACCCTAGCCACACTGAAATTCTTGCCATGTTTTAAACCATCATGGATCTTCATACTCTCTGCTTTGGCTCATAAGAGTTCCTCTGTCCTTGAAAACTTTTCTCCCTTGTGAATCTGGAAAATGCCTCTTTTCTTTTCATACCCATGTCAAATCTTTCTCTCTTCCTCTTTGAAGATTTTCTCTACTCTTATTTCACATCCTGGTCCCATCCTTCTTTGCAGGAACAATTCATTTCTCCTTACGTTGTATTGCCTTTTAACTTTGTGTATGACAATAACAATACCATCAAGGTGTTGTTAATTTAGGGGTCAAAATCATTACCTACAATTTCTAGAACATTACAGTATTCCAGGCATCGCGTGAAGAATGTACTTGCTCATTCAAGCTTTAAAACAGCTTAATTAAGAGGTGAAAACTATGATTTTCGGCATTTGGCAAATGAGGAAACAGGCTCAGAAGTGCTTGCGCAGTCCCACAGCCAGTATGTGGGACAGCGAAGGCTAGAACGTGGGCCAGTCTGTCTTTAAAGTTCATATTCCAAAACACATGCTGTCCTTCCGAGCTGTTGCCAGAACGAATTCCATCTTATTGTAATTTATGCACATGTCCATCTCTCCTTGTTAAACTGTCAGTCCTCTGAGGTCCAGGACTATGGCTCATTTGTCACACCATTCCCCACAACTAGCACAGAGCCTGCTACCTGGTGGGGTCGCAGATTGTGTTAGAATATTTGGATCCATGCAGGCAGAGGCTGGCAAAGATAAGAGTTGAGGACAGTGGCCCCCTACTCTCTGAAATATGACACAGTCCCATAAATGACATCAGTTTGTGTGCCCCTCAGACAATGACAAATGATTCTCAGTCTCCTTGAGCACATTAAGACACAATTACATTCTGGTAGCTCAGCTCTCCTGCCTTCCAAATTAGAGTAGTGAGCACGGCTTTTCTGCTCTAGTCACGTTTTGCTGCAGCAGATTCCATTCAACCTCCTGACACCAATTTGTGTGATATTTCAGCGTTTAGCGCGCAGACGGGAAAATGGTATTCCCGCCTGTGTCCTCCAGGCAAACAGCCCACTCGCAGATTTGGCTGTGTGATTTGCACTTCCCCAAGTCTGGTTGACTCTATTGAAATTCTCCTCCTGAAATTCACTCATTAAACTCTCCCATGATCCATCACTGTGAAACTGATTATCACAGTGTTGTCTTTTGCCATTATTAATCTTTGGAGATTGATGCTCTCTGGTGCTTCTGACTGACTCACATGATTTCAGCTATTAATCTTTATCTCAATCAAATTATTTACTGTTTTAACTTGGAACGTCTTGATGCCTCTGGGGTTGAATCTCATCAGCTCTGATGGCTTCCCAGTGAAAGCTATTTTTTAAAAAGTCCCACAAACTTTTTGGTTCACAAATAAATCCTACCGCAAGAATTCCTGGACGATGAGGTTATTTTCTTGAGCCCCTTTCCAAATGCTGTATATTCTCTCCCTTTCTTTCCTCTTCCATCATAGGGCCAATTAAGTGTGGTACCTGAGAAGTGACCCACAAAAATTCTCCAATTAGATGTCCAATGCACAGGAGACTACTGTGGTGGACATACAAATGTTCCTTGCAGAGCTCCTACTGCAAAAAGCATAACTGATTGAGGGTCCCAGCTACTGCCATTTGAAAGCTACCCTCGGTTCCTAACAAGACTTATCCTCCTACAGACTACTTCTAGCTAATAACTGAAAGTGTTGGGGATCCTAAGGCAGGCCCATTCCTGAGAGAAGAGACTTAGTTGTTTAGCAGTTTTGGCTCTAAGACTCCCCTGTGACTTTGCTGAACGTGCCTTACGCTGCAGGGCCTCCTCTCTCTCTCTCTCTCTCTCTCCCTCTCTCTCTCCCTCT
Organism: Aethalodelphis obliquidens; assembly: GCF_003676395.1. Classification (NCBI taxonomy): domain Eukaryota; kingdom Metazoa; phylum Chordata; class Mammalia; order Artiodactyla; family Delphinidae; genus Aethalodelphis; species Aethalodelphis obliquidens. Next base: position 7,944,589 of record NW_020837966.1, read on the forward strand.
CTCTCTCTCTCTCTCTCTCTCTCTCTCTCTCTCTCTCTCTCTCACTTGGGGTCAGATTGCAGCATGATTGGATGGCTCTCCATATTTTTAAAACTAAAGTCCCAGCTTCCTCTCAAAGACCTAGATTAATCCAACTCACTTTCTACCTCTGTCCAGATAAAGACCTGGCTACACATGGAGAATTTAACTTTAAAGAAAAATGATATTGGGAGGATGAGAGAGATAGGCAAATCAGAAACCTATATCCTCTCAAGGAGAAAAAGGAGCTAGTAAAATTATTAATGGCATGAAATTGAAATAGCTGGTTTCTAAGTTAGAGCATGTGGCATTTGTTATTTCACGGACTCACTGCCTAATTAACCTAATTAAGATTCAATATATTCATTAGGATGTATTCACATACTTCTCAAACAATTGGAGGTCAAAGGTCGGGAAGAGTCATGACAAATAAAACAGGGAAGGTGCAGTTACGTACTCTGAATCATCCTACAGATAATCATGTGTCTTTGACTCTGTAACTGGAATGTGGTGATCTTTTTTTTTAATAGTGTAAACTAGTTTCAGGCATGTGTGATAATAAAGGAGATGTAAAGAGATGGAGATGGTAGTCATTAAGAAGACTAAGTTTCAGGAGACAGAAACCAACCCCAATTCATGATCTCTTTAGACAGCTTATTTCTAGGAGAGTGGATATTTTTCTTCCTCCCTCCCTCTTTTTTTGGATAAATTCACTAAACTATATAGGTGCATGTTTTCAAAAATTGTTTGGGTTTAAAACTAAAAAATCATTATTGGAAAATGTAAGTACTGGAAAACCAGAACTAAAAGACTAATAGTACTCATAATGATGACTTAGATATATAATTCTTGGAGTTTACAAAACGCTATTACACAGTTGTCACATTTACCCTGCTTTGTGTGATCCTATCTCCCCTAACAGCATCATGCTGGAAAATGTAGCAATAGCTTCCCATTTCACAGATGAGGAAATTGAGGCTTACAGAAATTACAACTTACCCCAAATCAAACAGCTCATAGGTGGTGCCAAAACCGGATGGGACCCCATGGTTGTGATTATTCCTTGGACCAGTGTCCCTGCTATGACCTTCCCAAGATGAAGTGTGACAAGCGCAGGGTGTAGATTCTGACACATCTTGGCTGTGTGATTTGAGGAAGCTGATGACTCTCGGGACCTCAGTCTCCTTGTCTTTTCTACCTTTTCCTGAGCATGTGAGAATGGCAGGTGGCAGAATCACAGTAGAGAGAAATCAGAAAAGCAGGTCATTTTATTGTTGTTACAAACCAATAGGAAGTTGATTTCAAATGCTTACGTTACATTTCTTCCCAATGAGTAGATTATGTTTGTGTCTTTTAAAGAGACATATAACATCCCTAGTGAACATGAATTCCATTCTACAAGTGTTTATGGGGCAACCTCTCCATGATAAACATTGGGCTAAATGTTGTGGATAAATTAGATGTTGCCAGCCTCCCTGGAACTCATGGTCTAGGTAAAATGTTTCTCAGACTGTCTCCCTTAATCATTTGGGGGAGCTAGTTAAAAACAGATTCATGGGGCCCATCACAGTCTGACTAAATCAGAATCATTGGGGTGGGGAGGGGGGCCCAGAAATGTATATTCTGAAAACATAGACAGGTGCTTCTGCTCTAACTCACAACCATACAGTTCAAAAGCACCATACCAGCTAATCCATTTTCCCCACTTAGATGATTTACATTAATTAATTAAACAAATTACTTGGGCATATGTGGCCATGCCCTAGGAGGAGGGAACTAACTCAACATAAAACGAAAAAAGTCACAATGTAACGGTTCCTTCCATGCAAGTAGGAGTTACATTCTTCTCCCCTTGCTCTGCTTATTCAGGACTAGCTGAATGAAAGGTTGATCTGATGGAGCCCTGACCTAGGAGGAAGGAAACCTGGAACTTAATCGCCCATCAGCCAATAAGACATGCCTGCTCTCTAGCTCTGTCTCCTGATTGGTTCAGTTAGGTGGGATGGGCACCGTGACAATGACATGCCCTTCCAGTGAATATGCAGAATCTAGCAGAGAACCTAACTCACTGACTTTTGAAGGTTTTGGTTGATGAGTAGTGTTACTTGCCTAGAAAGCCAAACATCACAGAATGATTCCAGAATGTTCAAAATGAGTAAAATTCCAGATACCCACATGTTGGCCAGTTAAGTATATAGAAAGGGAATTTAAGGTAGGGCAAAATCCCAGTTGCCTGCCAGAAAGTGTGGATGTCATGGAATTATTTATTCAAATCTATGGAGTTTCTGCTATATTTCAGGCATTGTGCTAGGTAGCAGCATTGTTTGGGGGTGGACTCTTTTACTGTTATTCTGCAGATGAGCCCAAATCACCTGTTAGGTAATACCCAGGTATTCTTCCTCTTTCCTGTCAAAGCAGAAAGAGACGGTTTGACTAAGTGGAGTAGTGGCGGAGAATCAATTGAGCTCTTCTCTGCATGAAGCCCACACCTTCAAAGGTGGAACTCACTTCCTCTCAGAAGAATGAAGTGTATACGGATCCAAACTAAAAGCTTTCTATCACGTTGCCTTTTAACATTTCTTGCTGCTTTTAGAAAAGGGAGAGAGAATCAGATTCGGTGACACCACTTCTAATGGAGTCTTTACCTTTGATGGTTTTTGAAGGAAAAATCACTGTATGTGCTCTCTGTGAAATGCTTTCTGTCTTGCAATGTCAGTTTGCTTTCTTCCAGTCACAGACAGGGATTCACATGTGGCACTGTGATCCTGGGGTCTGGAGCAGATGAGCTGGTAGCTCCAAGGAGGTCATTTGGGGCAGACACTGCCCATGCACTGAAAATGTCAGGGGATGGTTCCCTTCTTGGGGTGGCCTGTGTCTGAATCAGGCCCTCTTAAGCCCTGGATTTGATCAGGCTGGCATCTCGCTACCTTCCTGCCTCTTCCAGGCAATAGTGTGTTACAGGAAAGTCAGGCCGTGGTCCTCACTATGATGGAATTAACCTATGACGCAAGTAACTCACTGTCCTTACAGCTGAGCTGATTCTCTCTCCAGCCATCCAGAACCCTCCTGCCCCCATACCAAGTCCCTGGGAGAGTGGTCAGCTTTGCCTGTTTCCATATTATTTTTTGAAGTTAACATTTAATACATTTATTAATATTGATTACAGAATTATTTCAGGCTTTCTGAAAGAAGTTAGAAAATATAGGAAAGTACAAAGAAGAAAAACAACATTCCTTTGTTCATCTTTCTGTTGTAAATATTATATATGTGAAATATATATTAGAAATATATATAAATAAGCAGAAAATATGAAATAAATAAATAAAAATAAATAAGTAAATAAATATATATATATTTCTTTTTTTCTGGATCACAGGTCATATTGCACACATTGTACTGTTATTAGTTTTCACTCAACATTGTATTTGGAATATTGCCTCGTCTTTGAATCTTCTTTTACAAGATGAGATTAGAACCAAAAGTTATTCCATAGGAGTCATGTGCCAAACCCTATTTAACCATAGTCTATTATTAGATATTTGGAGGGTTTTTTTTTTCCCTTTTTAACTTTGTCTACTATTCTATCAGAACTATACTTGCATTCAGCTCTCTTTGAACATCTGTGATATTTTTTCCCTCAGGATAAAATCTTCAAAGTGGAATTTTGTCCATTTATTTGAAAATTTTTAGGGGCTTACATCATCCACCACTGATCCAGGAGGACCCTTGGATTAAATTCACCGGCACCCTGCAGGTGGAGTGGTGGTTTATAATCTTGGTTAATTTGATAGATCAAAATTGGTATCTAATTTTTATAAAATTTTTCACTGTTTTGATAACTATGCATTTTCAAGTGTTTTCCTATTAGGTTGACTGGATTTTTGTGTGTTTGCCTTTAATATTTTTTCTACTTTATGTTTATTTGTGTCATTTTATGTATAGTCCGCTGTAATTAAGGTATCTTTTTATTATCTTACTCTTACTTAACATAACAGATAGTTCAAAGGCTTTTGACTGACTTTTATATTTTAATGATAAAGTTTTAATTTAATTTTCATGTGGCCAAATATTTCTAAAATCTTTTTCATGGTCTCTTCTTTTGCTTTCTGATTACCTCACACTGAAAGTGAATAAATTAGAGGGAAGTATAAACTACATTCCCCTTTAGTTATTATAGGATTCAATTCTTTTAACTTGTTTAAGTCACCTGGAATTAATTGTGATGTATAAGGGGAGTATATATTTAACTTTTTTTTTGTGGGAGGGAGGAATCTAGCCACCATTTATGAAATATCTCCTCCACTGATTTAAATGCCTCCTTTTACCTATATTGACTGTGTACATATTTTAAGATTTAATTAGCTTCTATTTTTTTCCACCTGTCTACTCTTGGGGTAAGGCAACTGTTTTAGTTACTATAAATTTTAAATACATCTTAATATCTAGCATTTTGCATTTCCTGGATTTTTCTTTTTAATTTGGAAATTATCTCAATTTCTACTTTTCAGTCTGATTTTTAATATGTGAGTTTTCCCCTTTGATTACATAGATGAACTATTGTAGTAAAAGTTCCTTGGGTGTTTAAACTGACCTTTTCAGCTAACTTTCAGATTTCCCTCCTTCACTGCCATATATAATAAAAGGTTCCCATCTTAGACCGCAAATCTCTGTTGAGTGCTAGTTAATACCAGACACCAGTAATTATTAATAATCATTGCTCTTACCATTTTCTTTTACCCCTCCCAGTCTCTCTAATTGTATAATAATTGTCTCTCAATCTGTGCAGTTAAAAAGCTCAAACTTTAGGGGAAGTTATAGTACTTTTTTTGCCTGTATTTCTTTTCTTTCATCCTGTGGGATTTGGAAAGTACCAACACGTTCTCAAACTCTCTCTAGAGACCTGAAAAACATCAACGTGAGTAGTAATCTCAGATTTGCTGTGCAGTTCCATTTGATCTCCGTGGAAAGAAAGGAATACTATTTCTCCCAAGGTTTGCTTCCCTGACAACAGCTCAGTGATCCATGTTAGAAACTATCATCTCCTTGACCGCAGGCATCGAGAGGTGGAAACTGTATGTCTTTTTCTTTCCTCCACAAGTTGAATGATAGGTGTTATATCAAAATCTAATGTACTACTGTGTACCATTGTTGAGGCCTTGTATAAATGAAGTTAGCATACATGTTTTGCAAGTAAGTTTTCCATCCCATTATTTTCTCATTTCCCTGTCACTTGCTCTTTTTAGGTGACCCAGGGTGTCTGTCACTGTTGGGTCTTTTCTAGATGCTTTGAGTTCATGTCGACATCTTCTAAGAGGCAGTATAGCATCATGGGCAAGAGCAAGAGTTGGTGCCCTTTTCTACAGGAGGCAGATAGTACCCACTTTTGGATTTATGAGCCGCTGGTCTCTGCTGCAGCTACACAACTCTGTCGTCGTAGCGAAAAGCAGTCACGGACAGGATGTAAATGAATGAGTGCGGCTGTGTTCCGGTAGAACTTCAAGCATAGGTGGCAAGCTGGGTTTGGCCTGCGGGACACGGTGTGCTGACCCCTGGTTAAGACTATAGGTTCTGGAGCCAGGTTGCTTGGAAATGAATATCTGTTCCTCACTTTCTAGGCGTGTGATCTAGGATAAGTTTCTTAATCTCCCTGCGCCACAGAATAAGGGTGTCCATAAAACGAGGATGATTATAGAATCTACTTTAAAGGGTCATTTTGGGGATTGAAGGAATTAGTACAGATAAAGCTTTAGAATTTATGTCCCTGGAACATAATAAGCCCTAAACTAAGGGTCAAATGTTGTTATTAGGGCTTCCCTGGTGGCGCAGTGGTTGAGAGTCTGCCTGCCGATGCAGGAGACGCGGGTTCGTGCCCCGGTCCGGGAAGATCCCACATGCCGCGGAGCGGCTGGGCCCGTGAGCCATGGCCGCTGAGCCTGTGCGTCCGGAGCCTGTGCTCCGCAACGGAAGAGGCCACAACAGTGAGAGGCCCGCGTACCACAAAAAAAAAAAAAAAAAAAAAAAAAAAAAAAAAAAAAATGTTGTATTAGTTTGAGGTCAGTATACCACACAGATCATTGATGAATTCATCACTGCAAGAACATTTTCAGCTAGTTTTCAACATGTTGTTAATATACATTTTCCTTTCTCTTAATTTCTATTGTTTAGGCCTGGGGTCCTCCTTCATCCCACCCCAGTGTAACATCTTTAAGGAAATGCCAATGGAAAAGTGTATCTGCTACAGGCTCTTTTGTTTTATTTCCTGAAGGGCAGATTTCAGTGGCACCAGCCTCATCCCAGGATACTTTGTAACACAAAACAAGGTCTGCTTTGTTACAGCTACAGAGAAGCTCATTGCTTGTATTTCTTTTCACACTGTTTGCCAGTTACTCCGTGGTTTCTTGGCTAATTCTTTCCAGCATGGCACTGATTGAGTTGTTAATAAGGTGTGAAGGTGCCTCGAAGATACTTTCTGAGTCTTAAACAAGCCATCTACATCTCAAGCTGAAAACTGCTGTGTCCTCCAATCCCCCTAATATTTGGGCAATAGCATCTCCAATTGTAAAATTAATCAAACTTCTCTCAGTGACAGAAATGTTAAGTTAAAATTTTTGTCACAATTACCGGGAGTGTTACTGCAGCTTCTGACTTGTAATTAATTTCTCCTTCCCTTTCTCCATCACTGGGTTAGACTCCTTTGTAATAGTGATAAATGAAATAGCTGCTTGACCTTCTTTCATTTAAAATAAATTACTTTACAAGAAAAAAATTACCTCTAGGTAATCAACACCTTTAGGTAAACAGGGGAACACAGGACATTAGGTACTTTATTGTTTCTTTCTCTCTCTCTCTCTTTTTAATTTGTGTGTCTTCAATGATTGAAATGAGGAATGGGGAAAGAGTGAAGTGAGTCTACTTTTATAGCTGTGTTCTCATGTGGAACTAATTTGGGTTGCAGTGTTGGTTTTTATGGGGACTGGGGAACACCAGCAAAATCAGAGTGTGTTATGGAGGAGAGACTGCAAATGAGAATACAAGAAACCCACAGGGGGAAAAAAGGAAACAAGATGTTATGTTTACTTGAGCAATCACTAGGAAGTTTAGTGCCCTCTCAGTGTGAATCAGCCCCTTACTACTCCAAGTGTGGGCAGCAGACCAGATGCATGGTGACAGCTGGGAGCTTGCTAGAAATGCAGAATCTCAGGCCCTGCCCCAGTCCCACTGAGTTCAGGAAGATCCTCATGTAACTTGCATATGTACTGGAGTTTGGAAACTCTGGAGCCCAAACTTAGAGATGAGGTGCCCGGTGGGGGACATTACAAGTGAGGTTTATAAGCGAACAGAAGAGGTCATAGTACATCACCACTGCTTGTGCAAAGAATGAAGAATAAGACATTCAAGGGGAATACTTGAATTGCAGAAAGTGGACAATGCAAGGTCTAGGAATGAAAAGACATACTTACAAGCAGGAATTGCTTTCCTAGTTCCCCTGCAAGTGGCCCTGCTTTGGTGTGATTGTCAGAATTGTCAGCCTTTGAAGGGCAGGGACCATTTGGCTCTATCACAGTACAAGGTCACCAAACATCTGAGTGCGTGAGTGAGTGGAAAGGGTAATGGAATTAACCAGCCCCGACTGTAAAAATTCAAAGCTGTTGGTGTAAGGATGTAAAAAGCTTTTGTAGAGCAAGTGGGTTTGTTTGTGTGTTTAGCGAGAGTAATTGTGAGAGAATGAATAAAGATTGCTTACCGCTTGAGATCGAATGACAGAGGATGGGAGAATATTACCTGGCTGAGATACTGGAGACTGAGAACAATATGTAAGTGCAGCAACACTTACTGGGGGCTCACGACACGCCAGCCCCATGCTGGGCATGGGAAGTGCAGCCATGAAGATAGTAGGGGCTCCACTCAGGAGGAACTCAGAGAGTCTGAATGTGGTGGGGCAACAGACTCAGTGTCTCTCTGGGGCTCGGGTTTATTACTTTCTTTGGAATACGTTACTTTTCCCATGAATCCAGTCGGTGGCTCTATATTTAGCTTCCATTTTTGCCTCCAGATCTTATCGCAAGTAAAGCTCATGAACAGTGGTGACCTCTGGGGCCACATTCACACCAGCTGGGACGGTTTGAGTGCCACTTCCTGATGTCACTGGGAACGTGCTTATTTGTTCCTGTTGTTTTAGTAATCAAGGGAGTTAAAGAGGATGCCTTTTAAAACCTCCATCGTCAGCAGAAGGCTCTGCAAATAAAGATTCCATACACAGTGCTTTTCTGGGAGAAATAAGACTGGCTTGGGATCTTTGTTGTGAAACCCTCTGTCAGAATTAATTAAGGGAATCCTATAATTACAATGTATGCATCTAGATGGCCCCCAATGGCTTGTTTCTTAATATTGGATTAGTTTTGAAACACATGAAATAGCAATGAAAAGACTAAATGACCCCCTCCCCCCCTTTTTTAGAAACCTTAAAGGAGCTAAAATATCTTTGATGTAGTTATATCTTAATGACAGTATGGTTAGGATGGGACTGTTCCCTCCCCCTTTAAACCTGCTTGCATTCAGTATGAATCCTCAGATTCAGGGGCCCAGGGGTTTAGCCCCTACAGACAAATTGGTGTTATTATTATTATTTTTTAATTTATTTATTTTTTTGCGGTACGCGGGCCTCTCACTGTTGTGGCCTCTCCCGTTGCAGAGCACAGGCTCCGGACGCGCAGGCTCAGTGGCCATGGCTCACGGGCCCAGCCGCTCCGTGGCATGTGGGATCTTCCCGGACCGGGGCACGAACCCGTGTCCCCTGCATTGGCAGGAGGACTCTCAACCACTGCGCCACCAGGGAAGCCCTTGGTATTATTTTTTTAAAGCCAGGCCACATCGCAAACAAACCTTGCAGGTAGCAAGGCTGGTAGGAGATAATTGTCAGCCCCCGGGTTCAGAGAGAGGCATGCACCTCCAGACTGAGCTCCCCTGGCCCTTGATAAACTGAGTTATCACTAACACACACGTGCTGCTGAATATATTATTTCATTCACCAAGCGGAGATTTAAAATGACTTTGTAACATGCCAAGTTAGGTTAATTATCTTTTAAGAGTGTTTTGGAAAAACTCTAAATGTTCTGTAACGATGCTGCAGGGCACTTGGTGTGAGCTGGCCTTTCTTGCTTAAGAATCGTGCATTTTTTGTGCCCACTTTCATTATTGCTCCCTACCTCGAGGGACACCCAGCGAGTGTCCCTTCAGGTACCTTCTTCCTCTGCCAGCCCAGAGTCGCTTTCATGGAGGCCAAGGTCCTATGGGAGGCCTCCCCTCCCAGATTTTCTATTCTTATCCCACTCTGTGCCCCTGGGAGGCTGTCGTGAATGAGCCATGACTGCACTCAGTTCTGGTTCTTAAAGGCCCCCACCCATTTCTGTCATGTCGATACTTTGGCAAAGACATCTCAGTTCAGCAGGGATGGAGCCTCATGAGGGCAGCGGCAGGGCCTTATTCACCAGAGAATCCTAGCACTGGGCATACGCTTGAGAAGCAGGCACTGAGAGGTAGGTGTCTAATGGATACTGCTGACATGATCCTGCCACCAGAACGTGGTTGGCCCTCAGAGCTGGTGGAATGTGTGAACTGTGTGACTTCTCAGCTTAACATTTCTCCAGTCTCTGCTTTCTATGGGATGGAGTCAAAACCCTCTAACATCACCTTCAAGGTCCTCTACCAGGAGGTCCTTTCAGACCGCTTCTCATCCTCTACCCTAGAGGTTCACTCCACTCCGATTTTGAAGACCCAGAAGGCGTCACATCCGCTGTTGACACTGGATGTCCAGCATGCTCTTTCCTTTCCCTGGAGTAGTCTTCTCCCCTCCTTTGCTACCCTTCACATTCCGTTGCTGGTTATCTCCTGTTCCTCTTTAGCTCCCAGTTTGGTATTACTTCCCTGGAAAGCCTCTCGGAGCCCTCACCCCTGGTTCAGGCGCATGTCTGCTTCCATAGCATCTCATGCCGCCCCCATACCGCCACACTACGCAGGAGTTTCACCTTCTAGACTGTGAACTCATTGAGGACAGCTGCCACACCTGTCAGTCACGGCTTGAGCCCCCGCCCCCAGCACAGGGCCCTGCACAGACCAGCCTCTCAGTGACGTTGTGTCAAAGGAATAAACTGTCTGTGCTTGGTCATGGGCAAGCTGGTTGTCATGAGCATGGAGAGCAAGGCTCCAGATCTGGTGGCATCATTAAGAGTGGAAGATTAGGGCTTCCCTGGTGGCACAGTGGTTGAGAGTCCGCCTGCCGATGCAGGGGACACGGGTTCGTGCCCCGGTCCGGGAAGGTCCCACATGCCGCGGAGCGGCTGGGCCCGTGAGCCATGGCCGCTGAGCCTGCGCGTCCGGAGCCTGTGCTCCGCAACAGGAGAGGCCACAACAGTGAGAGGCCCGCGTACTGCAAAATAAAAAAAAAAAGTGGAAGATTAACTTGGGAAGAACCTCCAGAGAAAGACTGGAGACGTGTATGGCTTGTAGGGATTCTGCCGTTGTCCCGTGGGAGCAGCAGTACGCCAAGGAGGCCCCCCAGAGGAGTGGATATTGGTAGGTGAGGACCCCCAGGCAATCTGATTTAAACAGCACTCTAGTACCCAAAGGCAGAGGCTATTTGAAGTGCGTGAACCCCTGGAATTGAAACAAAATCTTATGTGTGTTTTTTTAAGGAACCTCCATACTGTTCTCCATAGTGGCTGTACCAATTCACATTCCCACCAGCTGTGCAAGAGTGTTCCCTTTTCTCCACACCATATGACCCAGCAATCCCACTACTGGGCATATACCCTGAGAAAACCATAATTCAAAAAGAGTCATGTACCAAAATGTTCATTGCAGCTCTATTTACAATAGCCAGGAGATGGAAGCAACCTAAGAGTCCATCATCGGATGAATGGATAAAGAAGACATGGCACACATATACAATGGAATATTACTCAGCCATAAAAAGAAACGAAATTGAGCTATTTGTAATGAGGTGGATAGACCTAGAGTCTGTCATACAGAGTGAAGTAAGTCAGAAAGAGAAAGACAAATACCGTATACTAACACATATATATGGAATCTAAGAAAAAATAATGTCATGAAGAACCTAGGGGTAAGACGGGAATAAAGACACAGACCTACTAGAGAACGGACTTGAGGACACGGGGAGGGGGAAGGGTAAGCTGGGACAAAGTGAGAGAGTTGCATGGACATATATACACTACCAAACGTAAGGTAGATAGCTAGTGGGAAGCAGCCGCATAGCACAGGGAGATCAGCTCGGTGCTTTGTGTCCACCTAGAGGGGTGGGATAGGGAGGGTGGGAGGGAGGGAGGGAGACGCAAGAGGGAAGAGATATGGGAACATATGTATATGTATAACTGATTCACTTTGTTATACAGCAGAAACTAACACAACATTGTAAAGCAATTATACTCCAATAAAGATGTAAAAAAAAAAATCTTATGTGTGACTGATAGAAGTTGATATTCATCTATGACTGTCTTGCCACTCTTCCTCCCCAACTCCCAGTTAAATAGGACTGCATTTCCCCTGCTCATCCCTACTCACCTTTTTTTTTTTTTTTGCGGTACGCAGGGCCTCTCACTGTTGTGGCCTTTCCCATTGCGGAGCACAGGCTCCGGACGCGCAGGCTCAGCGGCCATGGCTCACCGGCCCAGCCGCTCCGCGGCATGCGGGATCCTCCCGGACCGGGGCACGAACCCGCGTCCCCTGCATCGGCAGGAGGACTCTCAACCACTGCGCCACCAGGGAAGCCCCCTACTCACCTTTTATATGGCACAAGATACAAGATGTTGCTTAAGTAACTCTGTTGGTAAAAGGGATTCTGAATGCTTTTTTCTCAGAGGTCTTCAGAGTATATAGAATATTTCACTTCATTTCACCCTTTGGCATTACTACCAAATTCTTCCTTGCTAGGTAGATATGAGAACTCCTTGCAGTCTGTGTGTCAAGGGATATCTCTAAGCTTGTAGAATGGCCTGGAAGATAAGAATCACAGCAGTCGCTGCCATTCCGTGGGCCTTTCCGATGTTCTACATACTGAGTTGCATGCTTTTAAGGATTGTATCACCTTTTAATACTCATGGCGGCGTACTATTATTGTCCCTGCTCTATCAATGAGGAAATTGAGGCCCAGGAGAGAGAGGCTTGTCCAACTTGCCCTCAGCATGTGGCTAGTAAGAGGCAAAGTCAAACCTAAGCAGTTTGTTTGCAGAACCCATGTTCTTCCTCAGTGTGTATTGTAGCTGATCTTTGGGCCTCATTTCACAGGTAAGCAAAGTGTGGTTCAGAGAAGTGATTTACCCAAGGTCACCCTGTCCTCATGGTTAGCAGAGCAAGGCTTGAAACAAGCTTTGATTCCCAAGTCAGTGCTGCGGACCCCCAGGCTGTTCTGTTTCCTGATGGTGCTTCTAGTTTGGAAGCAGTTTCTTAGAGAACATTCTAGGGATTCTACTGATAACTTCCTGCTTTAGCTGTACAAATGCTTCAGCATGGAACAGCTCCTACCTGGGAGCCACTTTCATTCCCCGTTCTCCATGAAGCAGACACACTGGTTACTTACTTTGCAGCCCCACTGCAGCTGTGTCACTCTCAGTGGGTGTTCTGATGGCAGCGGTGTTGGTAAATTGTCTTGAATGGAGCTGGTGTGATATATTGGGTTGACTCTAAGATCTTACGGAAAAACCCCAACGAACTTTTTGGCCAGCCCAATACACTATCACCAGCTATGAATGTCAGTGGAAGCGTTACCAGAGCCTCTGGAAGTATTTTGTCTTGAACACTCTGTGCATGGAATAACTCTTTGTTCTTCACTATTATTAAGTGCAGTGTTGCAAAGCTGTAAAATGAGCTATCACATTGGACCGAGGATCTTTAAAAAAGTAGTTTTAATGATGTACCGTTCAAAGTGTTCCTTCTCTCGACAAGATCTGTTCGCCAGATCACTGAATTTGTAGGCCCAAAGTGGGTATGGTTCAGCTGAGTTTGGTATGTCTGAACCCATCAGCCACCTACTGTAGGCTATTCTTGTTTCGTGCTGACCTTCTTGACAAGACTTCTTTGCCTGTGTGTGATAGACAGCACTGTTTGCTTTCATTCAATAATTATTCACTGCAGGTCAACAATGTGCCAGGCATGGAGATACAGGCTAAATACGACAGCCAAGACTCTGACCTTGGGGGAGCTGGAGAATCACCAGGGAAAAGAGCAGTCAAAGACATAGCTGCGCAGTGAACTAAGTGCTCTGAAGGTCATAAAGGGGGAGCAGCGATCATGATAGGATGGGTGGACCTAAATGCCAAGGACCATTCGGGGTGGCCTCTTTGAGGAGGTTATATTTATATTAAACCTGAAAGATGAGAGAAAGCCACAAGAGGAGAAGTGTTCCAGGCAGCAGAAATCACATATATAAAAACCCCGAGGTGGAAAAAAGTTTGAAAGCAAAGCATGCTGGCTGGAGAGTGGGGAATGAGGGATAGTTTTCACTGGGCTACTGTTGGAGAAGTAGGTGCAGGGTCTGGGTTGAACAGGGCCTCATGGGTGTTGGTGCGCTTACAACACCCCCATGGTCCTGTGTTGCTAAGCCACTGCAGTGCTTTAGGCAGAGAAGTTACATGATTTCATTGACAAGTTTAAAAGCTCCCTCTAGCTACTCTGCCAAGATTGAATTGGGCTGACAACTACGAAATATAGCTGAAAGAAATTTGAAAAGATGTGAATAAATGGAAAGACATCCCATGTCCAAGGAGTGAAAGACTTACGAGTGTTAAGGTGATTTATTTTAACTAGTCCCACCCTAATCCACAACATCGCCTTCTCTTACCTTAGCCCCTGCCCCAAATTCTTTCTTATTGCTGTGCTGGTTCACACTCTTTCCCTTCTTCCAATCCAAGGTTTTCTTTTTAATAGTGGCAAAATATACCTAACACAAAATTTACAATTTTAACAATAAAGAAAAGGGTTATTGTGGGTGTGCGTGATTGATAGGGATGGAAAGTCACCCGTTAGTTTTTTGGTTTGCTTGTTTGTTTGTTAGTCTTGAGTCAAAGTAAGAGTACCTCTGACTGCACCATAGTTTACTTTGAGTGAGCAATAGAGTTGTTCAGCGAAAAGAGAAGCTCTTTAAAGAGAGCTTTGGTCCTGGGTAAACCAGACTTCAGAAAACTTGATATAAGGCCATCGGAAATGAGCAAATAGAAGACGTCTTTTAGATGTTGACTCCATTGTACTTAGGTGTTTACTTAGATAGCATTTATCTCCAGAGAGAGGCTGGGATCAGAAAACCTGAAGTTTGAATGTTAAGTAGTAAACTATCTAAGACAGCCTATTTATATAACTAATAGAACAATGGGACCCATTTTGCAGACCCATAATCTAGCATGAGTTTTCAAGAATTCATGTTGTAAAGCAAGATAAATCTTTTTCCTCTTTTTTTCATCCAATCAAGAATCTCTCAATCCATTCATTGCCTTCAGAATGATACATAAGCTTTAGAACGAGAGCTGGAAGGGAGCTGAGAAGAGATGGAATCCACCCCCCTCATTGTACAAATGAGGAAAATCTGACTAACTCATTTGTCCAAGGTCACACACCTATTAATGGCAGGCTCAGGACTAAAACCCAGATATCCTGATTCCCAGGAACTGTAGACTTTGCTTCCAGTCTTATAAAGGGGTCATTGCTTCCATCATTTGAAATTGAGATGTGTCTAAATACTGCTGGGTTCATTCTCATCCCAATATGGATGTGTAATTGTCTAAGGCATCATCTGTTACTCTGCCAAAGATTCAACACACTACTCAGTGGGAAACCAGTTCTAATTTAAGTCAGGGCAAATGACGTGTTTTCTCTTTTTTTTCTGCTGTGGGACATGACAAGTTTCAGAAACAATGAGCTCCACTCCCCAGACTTCTCTTTGGCTTGGGTATTGTGCTCTAGAATCATTCTAACGGATATCCTCTAAGGAGCTGAAGGGTTATACATGGGTTCTCAGAGCTATGTTTTATTATAGAGATCATTCTTATCAGTTATGCATAAGCACATACCGACAGAAAGAGGACTTTGCAGTATTATGGGCGTGTGTTTAGCTGAATGTGGAATGGTGTACCGAGGTTTGAGATCATTAAGGTGCAGGTCTCATTTTTATGTAAGCCCTCTCTGGCCTGAGGCACTTTTCTCATTACAACCCTCCCTGCTACAATCTCCTGCCATAAAGGGAGTTTATGGTCATGACTGGGTATTTTTCAACTCACTGAAAAATATCAAAAGGCAGATAGTTTATTAATGTCAAGCATTTGAACAGCTGGTTGAAATGGAGGAGTGGGAACAAATGCTCCTTAGAAGCTCTTCCATCTCTGGGAAGAGGCAGCACCTTTTGTGTTACCCAAGCCCCACACTGCTACACAAATGCCACCCCCTACCCAAAACTTCTCTTTGTGTGTGCTGTGTGACCTAAATAATGTTTCTTCACCCTTTCAAGGCACAGGCTCTGTGGCACACCTGACGAAAACCATGGACTTCCTCCCCTACCCCCAGCCCCTATGCACATGGAAACACACACCCAATGTTACTCATAATTTCAGAGGGCTTAATGACCCTCCGGAATACACTGAGGGGCCCCGAGCTAAGAAACCCTGGTTAGCATGCTAACTTTCTTTATCCTAGAATTCAGGACTTATAAACTTTGGGGAAATTGTCTTTGATTTCTTACTTGAAGTTTAAACCATGAACACTGGTCAATATCTGGCCATAGTCCATAGTAATCGAAATAAATTTCTCATCCAACATTCTCTTAATGCGTACTGGGTGTATCATGCCAGGTAACCTGCAAGTGCCTGAGATACCCTTACTCAGAATTACAGTCTAGTTATGGACAAAGTCAGACTAGCCCATAGCATGGTTGGTTGATCACGAAGTAGCAAACTCCACCAGGTAAGGCTCAGAAGGCAGAGATCTCCTTGGGTCAAAGTGACGAAAAGGTCTTTCCAGGGGTGGTAGGAAATGATCTATTACTTGAAGCAGGAATAAGTTTAGGTAGAAAGAGGAAAGATATAGGGGTGGGAGAAGGATATTTTAAGCAAGGGGGCAATGCATGAGCAAAGCTAATGGGGAGAGTGTCAAATCAAATAAGCAAGAGTGTGAATAGCAATGCATACATGCAATAAAATTTTTCTATTCCTGGAATCACCTAACATAAATCTTCAAAGCTGGTGGTTCTATTGACCTAATTCTGATGTGGAGGAGTGGTTATTTAACCAAAGTAAATTGGCCTCAGTATGGAGTTAGACATACATAACATCATTTATTAAGTGATGTTTTGTGTTCTCAGCTAAAAGGTCTGTTCATTTTAATCCTTTCTGTGTAATTCCTTTCAATTCAATGGTATTTTCTAGGTGTCAGCAGCTCTTAATAGGAGACTCAATATGGCTTCAATTTCTGCTGCAATCTTGTTGTTTTATTCTTTTTTCCTATGGTTACTAAAAATAAAAGATTTTTGTGTATTTGAGTATGTATGTCCATGCATTTGCATATCCATATACACTTGCATATGTGCAAAAATACTTGCATGTGTGCAAAAAAATAGGAAAGGACTCTGAAGGCTTTCTTCTAAAGTATTGGCAGTGGTTTCCTCTGGGGACTAGGGTTGGAAGGTGGTGATGGTAAGAGGGAAACTTTATTTTACTCTACCTACTTCTGTATTGTTTCAACTTTTTACAAGAAGCATATATTACTTTTGTAATTAAAGAAAAAGAGAAAAAAGAAAGAAATTGAATTTGATACACCTTGAAGTAATATGAAGCCTTTTGGAGGTACAGAGGAAAACAGTTGTGCCTCAAGGAAAATTTATCAGAACCTGTATTTTTTTTTTTTTCTTTCTTAATGTGATGAAGCATCTTGCCATGGATTTCCAGTGGGCCTGCTTTGTTTAAATGTGCAGATCTCTGCTAACAATTTATAGTACCTGGAAGTGGAATTTGTTAGACTGGCTTCTCATCCACACACTCGCGTGCACATGTGCTTAGCTGATGTTGGTTCCTCTCTCTTTTTATGTGAAATTGGGACTTTTGAAGCTGATGTGCCGGTTTTCCCATAATCTCTCTCTCCTCCACCCTGTTCCTGGGGCTGTTTCCTGCACTGCACCCCTGGCCTCAGGGTGAGCTGAAGAACCATGACTACAGTGTACCTGGCAGAGCTCCAACCCTTCTTCTGCGTCCTAACCTCTCAGTCGTACCCAGAATTAAACGCACATTCTTGCTGTAATGTGAGCTAACAAGCCACACAGAGCCTGCCACTTGGGGTAGGGGGCATAGTGGACCTACATAAACAGATGGAAAGTACGAAAGGATGACTGGTAATTAACGTGTGAAGCTCAAAAACATTTGAGGGAATAGAATTTTTCTTGCGGGATTATGCTATAATGTGATAGGGCAAAAGAGAAAACAAAATGGCATACCTAAGCTAATGACTACTTGTAAAGTCACACCGTTAATGAAAAAAGTAATGGCAGGAGTACATGGAAACACTTTAAGATGCTGTATGAAGAAGGCAGGAACATGGATGTTCTCTATTTTGAGAGCATCAAATTGCTTCAGGAAGTAGAAAAAGAATGGTAAGGAACAACCATATGCCTTTTGGGATGAGTATGATAACTGGAAGAAATAGTATAGAGGCAGCATGGCATGGTAGTTAAGAGCATGGCCAATAGAGGTCTGAATTCTGGCTTCTCCACTTATGAGCTGTGTGACCTTGGGCAAGTTACTTAACCTCTCTGTGCTTGAGTTGCCTCATCTGTAAAATGAAGTTGGTTATAGTGACTACTTCTTGGGATTGTTAAGAATTTTAAAGGAGCTCATATTTACACAGCATTTAGAATGGTGCCTAGTCCACAGAAGTTGTGATGGAAAACTAAATTAAGAAATATATGAAGCATATATCGAGCTCTTAATGCTTGCCAGACCCAGAACTGAGTGGGTTGTATATGCTCCAGTTTATTCCTCAGAACCTTGTAAGAGGTTTTATGATTGCTTGCATTTCATAGATGAGGACAGTGAAGCTCAGAGTAAATGAGTATTTGTTAAAGATGGTGCCAGGAGCAGAATTTAAATACAGGCAGTCAGATTTCAGAGCTCATGCCTTCAACTATGATCATCTACTAGAGACAAGAAGGGAGGAGTTAAAGAAATTCTGATCCGAAACTAAGCATTCAATCCCTGGTTTAAGATGTTGTAGGCACAGCGGGTACAGGGTTTTCTTTTGGGGTGATGGGAAACTTTTGGAACTAGACGGTGCTGACGGTCGCACAACATTGCGAATGTGATTAATGCCACTGACTTGTTCACTTTAAAATGGTTAAAATGGTAAATTTTACATTATGTGTATTTTACCACAATACTCAAAAAGATTGGAAGTGCAAGAAGTAGCTCCCACAGAAAGAATATATTAACTGTTAATCTTGTCACCAACTACTGTAACCAGGGTGCACTAGAACAATGGTCCGTCTTCTCCTTAAGGCTGATAGCTCTTCCAGAAACAGGGATGCTGCTCGCTTTATTAAAAAAGACATTGAATGCAAATTCTGGGTGTGATGAAATCTCCCTGTGGCAAGCACATAACAACTCTCCCTCCCATCACTTGAGAGGTGTAATTGTATTTTCCTTCCTGATAGTAAAGTTCCTTGCATATTTTAAGTCCTGAATTAAGAAAGTAGAAAAGCAAAGAGTCCAGGAGGGATTTTGCTTTCTGTGAATAATAATTTTATAAGATTAAAGGCAACACGAAGAGGAATGAAATTAAGGGGAAATATTAAGAAATAAAAATTAAGCATAATTTGTTTTTAACTTTTGTTTTTACTGAAGTCCGTGTAGAGCCCATTGTCTAGTTGGTGGATAAGAAAAATTGATTTTGAAATTCTTCATGGTTGCTTGGTACCAAAGCTTTGGAAAGATCTAATCCTTTAGTGAAGAGGGTAACAATCGACAGTATGTTGTGGTCATGTGGTTTAATTATTAAACAGAACATATTTGTTGACCACTCAATTAACTGGTAGTAATAAGGAGACTATTAAGAGTAGCCTAAGCTGGGTTGATTCTTTAAGAGCTAGTTTGTCTTATTTATTCTGTTTATTCTATTTAAGCCCAAACAGGGATACCAGACTAAGTCATAGAATTTATATCTACAACATGAATCACAAAATTGTAGAAGAGCCCTGTGTGCCTTGTTTCCTTATTTTGGCCATTAAGATGAGGGTGAAGGTCTCTGTCTTATTTAAAGAACTGGTCTCATTAACAGATACCTTGAGACAGTTAAAAGAATTTTTATCTTGTGGGAAACCAAAGCAAATGCAGCGTGCAAAATCAGATTCTGATATAATGTCTAAAATGTGTGCTACTTTTGCTGACAAACAAAAGAAAGAGGCCAAAACAATGGAACAGACTGTTGCTATAAATGAAAGCTTGGTCATGGAGCCCCCAGACACGGCTAACACCTGAGGAAATTCAACACCAGACCCTCGCCATTTCCCTCCAAACTGTATTTTATTCCTTAATAACTCACCAGAGGAGACTCATGGGGTGATGCTCTCAGCTCTTCGGTTCTCTGGTTTCAGGACATTGGGTTCTATACTTGGGAAACATGATACTGCTCTTGTTGAATTTGAAAATGGTGGGTTGGCTGGAGATGTCAGGTGGGCTGGCTAAACCTTCCGAGGGATTTACACTCACACGGCCCCATGCCATAAAGATCACGAAGCTAAGAAGTAACGTTTGGATATGCTCCTTTTAAGATGTGGCGTGCTTTATAGCGTTTACTCTTACAACACTTGGTCAGTTCACTTCGCTAATTTTGGGGGTGGGGAATAAAGAAACTAAACATTGAATACTTTTGTGAAGGAGTTAAAATAAATTGGTTAGAGATTTTGTTGCTGCCGTTATTGTCAGCCTCAGTAGATTTAGAAAATTCAGGCTTTTACCTTTCTATGATAAAATTGATTTGTATTCTAAAAACAAGCAAACAAACAACCCTGGCACTGCCTTTATCAAGTCAGCATCCCTGTTTTTGTAGCTCGTGAAAGACAAAATGAACGTGTGGGCCCTCCCCACCTCCCAAGAAAAAAGGCAAAGAAAAGCTGATTTCCTCCCTAGAAAGGTGAGCTCCAGAGGGCAATTTCTTGAGAATGGCTTATGGCTTCATCCCTCATGTCTCCCTTTCCTGGAGCTGCTTCCTGTCCATTTCAGAAGTGAAGAAGCACAGCATATGGGGAAATATGGAAGGGTTTCAGGCCGGATGTTCATAATTGTTTTATTCTATTTCACAGTTCTGTGATAGGAAGAGATGGCAGATCCAGTGGTCCAGCTGCTTGGATGGTCTTGGACTCAGGTAAATAGTAACATTTCTTTACATTTACTGATAAGAAACCAAGAACCCAGTTTTCCCCAAATTGAATGATGTAGGTGACAAAATAATCCGTGCTAAAGCGTGGTTACTATTTGATTTATTCTGAAAAACATACTTGCGGAACAGAGTTCTTATTTTGACTTACTTGGTCTCACTCATTCCCAGGATGATAAATGTTCTGCTTGTGCGATAATATTTTATGCTTTGGAAGGTTGGAATCATTGAATTCTACTTAAGTGTTGCAAGATGTATTGCTTCTCAAAATTCCTCTGA
Organism: Aethalodelphis obliquidens; assembly: GCF_003676395.1. NCBI lineage: Eukaryota > Metazoa > Chordata > Mammalia > Artiodactyla > Delphinidae > Aethalodelphis > Aethalodelphis obliquidens. The sequence continues at coordinate 7,965,301 of NW_020837966.1, forward strand.
TATTAGTGTGATTTGGGTCTTAATCTTATGGTCTGGAATGGTTCACTGGTCCAAGATGCCAGTCTCTTTTGGAAACATGGTATCATATTCCCTAGTCTGTCATTAGTCACGCATTTAGTGGTATTGGGATTCATGGTTTTTGTTTAGATAGCATTAGACATATCAGCATCAGAGTGTTACCGTAATCTTTTATTATAGGTATTGGGAATGGTGTTTGTTAAAAGGTGAAACATTGTCACTTCTTGTCCTGATTTCTGTTTTTATAAATAGTATTTGGTGTTATAGACTCTCTGGTGATCCAAAGTATCTTTTCTATGTTAATCTGGAATGGTATCTTGCTTATTTAGGGTAATATGGAAATACCCAGAAGACAAAAATCTTGTAAAATAAAAAAAATTTAAAAAAAAGAGAGAGAGAGTGAGAGAAGCGTATGTCTTTCCCAAGAAAATAGAACTATGTCCTGGGGCTAAACTTAGGTTGTCTTTTCATTGCTCTCTGATTTTGTTATCTATTCTTTGGGGATAAGAGGTTAGATTCTGGTCATGAAGCAGCTGTTTAATTGTCTCCTAGATGGTGAAATGGATTTTGAAAAACCTACCTTGCTATGTGCCCTAGGTCCTTGGTTTGTGGTGTTGGTACCTTGGACAGTTTCCCCTTTGTCCCCTCTTAAGATAATGGTCCTGAATTTCGTGGTCTCAGATCCCTTACACTTATAAATTATGGCAGACTCCAGAGGGCTTTGTTTACATATTTACTATGTTATAAATTGAAAATACAAGAAAAATTAATTTATGTATTTATCTACTTTTAAAATAACAGTAATGAACCCATTATGTAGTAACTAAATGCTTTTATGAACAATAGCTACATTTTCCAAAACAAAAAAAAATTAGTGAAAAGAGAGGCATTATTTTACAGTTTTGCAAAACTTTTTAATGTATAGCTTCATAGAAGACAGATGGAGTCTCTTATCTGTTTCTGCATTCAACTTGTTTTGATATGTTTGTTTCGTTTGAGGTGTAAAGGAAATCTGGTCTCACACAGATGTGTAGCTGTAAAAGAGATGGATATCTTAATGTCCTCTTTTAGATAATTGTGGGTATTCTTCTTTGACAATATACCCAAACTTGACAAGTGGTAGTCTTTCTAAAGCTAGTTGCAGTATGAAATCTGAAACCAAAAGAATTAATGTTTTATGTTTTGTTACGTTACAATCTATTGATCTTTCTTTTACTTTAAATGGGTCTTTTACCCATGAAAGATTTTGTAACATCATTCACCGATTATTTGGAAAATATTGGTTCAGATCTTCCAAATGTTGACACATTTCAATGTACAATATTTTAAAATTATATTCATTAGTATCACCATTTATCTTATCAGAAAAAAAATCTTTATGTATTGGAGATCTTTTAAGTTTACAGATAACAATTTTTCCAAAAATCTGAATTTTGCTTAGAAGCTCACATTTTATCATTGGCAACCTATGCTGCAAATTGTTCTGTGGAAATGACAGTTGTGCTTTATTTAATTTAGAAAAAACGTCTGCCAAATACTCAAGTGTCAGTACTATTGCTTGTCCATCGTTCTTTCAAATAAAAATTGTGTTCCACCAAGAAAAATGGTTAGTTCCGCTCTCCACTCAAAGAGTCATGCAAATGCTTTTCCTTGAGACAACCATTCTGCTTCAGTGATAACAGAAGGGTTTTATGCCACTTTCTCATTTTGTCATACAGAATATTAAAAAGATGTGTACTCAAGGGCCGCAGTTTATTAGACTTAATTTTTAAAAACTCCCTTAGCAGGGACATTTTAAAACGTAACCTCCTCTTCCTGTTTTTCCTCTTCCTCCTTCTACTTGTGCAGGTGTGTGTGTGTGTGAGAGAGAGAGAGAGAGGGAAGGAGGGAGGGAGAAAAAAGGGAGAGAAGGGGAGAGAAGTGGGGAGGGGAATGAAAGAGAGAAAGAGACAAAGACGGAGAGGTTGCCTTGTTCTGTGTTAAGCCACTTAGCAGTTTTACCACGTTTACTTTCGTGCCATCAGTGTATAGGTTAAGAGAGAAAGAGGCAATAATGTCTCAGGTTTATCATGACAATAGTTTTGACCTGTTCGCTTCCCTGAAAGGCTCTTTGCACCCCAAGCCTTCCACCCCACCCAAGGGTTCTGTGGACCACACTTTGAGAATTGCTGCTCTAGAGTAACTGTTTATTCTGGATGGTAATCCTTTATGAAACTTCGTTCCTTGCTTTCTTTTGTTGTTAACTTTCTGAACTTAACTAAGTTATCAGCTGTACTGTCACTCCTATCCTGAGTGCTTTACCTGTGTGAAATACTTATCTCTAAGTAAATGGCTTAGCAGACATTCCCACTGAAAAATAAGTAAAGACAGAGCTTGTCTGTGAAGAAAAAATATTAAAAAGCATTGATCCAAACCTTTAGTGACTAGGTAATATTACTGTGATCTAATCACAGTGGCAGAATATTCCTCAAACGTCGAAACGAACAGCTCCGTAATTTTCACACTGTGTTACATGACAGATGGCAAAAACTGTTTTGATTTTCCCCAGTATCTGAGGAGCAGCAGGCAGAGCCTGTGCCTCCCACTTTACTCTCGTTCTGTGTCATCTCTGGTCGGCCTGACAGCACACCGATTTTTACCTCTGTGATCTGTTCTCTGGATGACTATGTTTTCAATAGCTACTTAGTATTTCAATACTACTAAGTATAAAAATAAGATGTGCAGGTCCCATCAAATAAACTAATTAAGGCTTAGGAAGTGTCAAAATCCAAAAGCCAGGAGGAACAGATTAGGCATTGAGTATAAGAGACACAGAGACCTGACAATTAATGTGTTGCCATGGCAACAGGAGAATCGGTATCCTTCAACTGGGCAGACAGTTGACAGGAATTTTTGCTAGGTCAGAGAATTGGAGAGACAGAGAACCACTTTGTGCTGTGCAAAGAATTGCTCTCTCCTTTGTAACCAAAAAGCTTCTGAAGGATTTGGAAATACCTGTAGTACCCATGGTACAATTCCAGCCAAGTCTAGGAGAAGGTGGTCTTCATGGTCTTGGAGAAGGTCCTTACCACGTGAAAGGGGGTTCTGTTAACTGCTGCATTTTCTCACGATGCCCACATTGTCTTCTCCAGAATCCGAGTGTAAAGACATGTGTTTCTTATGCATAGTGTTCTCTATAAATTAGCGCCTCATATATGTCCAAAATCTGGCATGTTTTATCTTTTTCTTCTGTTTCTGATTAAACATAAAAACAGGCAAAGAGGCAAAGAACTGCGTGTGATTTTCATTACTGTCCTGTCACATGTGAAGTTAATATTTTCTTGGATGTGGTGGGTTGGGGAGGGGGAAATTTCTCCCTCTATCCCTCTTGAGTTTTTGTGGCTAGACTATACACGACCGATTCACAGGAGAAAAAGAAACAAATTTTAATTGTGCATACAGAGGTCTCATAGAAATGAGACCTAAGAAGTGGCTGACACAGGCAGCTTTTATACTTTTTCAACCAAGAAACAATACATTTAAGAGGAACTGACAGGACAAAGAAACTTAGGTGTTGGGTGCCCAATTAGTGAAGAATCTAAATAGAGTTTGGGCTTGGGGTAGTGAATTAAAGTAACAAGGTCTGTTTATACAGGCTTCTTGGATTCTGAATCCCCTGTCTCTGGAGATAAGGGTGTCCTTTTTTGCCTCCAGGCGCAGGGAGTGTACCTTTCACATAAGAAATTTATTTCCTGCTTTCAGGCAGACAGAAAGGAGGGTTAGAGTCTCCCTCTTGCGCTAGCCGTGTCTTAAGTAACTTTAATTCAAAAAATTCAATATGCCACTGAGGCACATGTTGGGGCAGCCCGCCCTGAACCCCAACAGGTGTCACAGATGCTCTGACACCCCATCATGACTACTGAACAGATTGGAACAGACCTTACTTCATGCTTTGTGGAAGTCTGTCATTTAGCAGAAAGGGGGCCTCAATGTTAACGTCTCTTTTCCCAAATAGGATGCGCAGGCACAGCAGGATTCTGAGTTGGTTGGTGCATAACAATATCTGACCCAGTAGAACAAGAGATTTCATATTATTCATTTTTAAAAAATGAGGCAGTGCCGAATGGAATGGATGATAAATTGCAGCATGAAGAACAAATATATTGTTACTCCCTCTTTTTCAAGAGTTCCTACTCTAAGGGTCCACGTGTTCCTTTTTCCCTCCCTACCTCCCTCCCTCCCTCCCTCCCTTCCTTCCTTCTTTCTTCTTTCAACATAGTCTTAATGAAACTATTTTGAAACACTGACCAAGAGTCAGTACACAACTTAGTCACATAAAGTTCCATAATGTCTTTTCGGTAACAGTTCTTGATGGCTCTCTCTTATTAAGTGCCACGATGTGATATTATGGCAAAATTAAAGTATGGGCCTGCAGTTTTAATACAAGGGCATTAACAGAAATGTCATCCCTAACAAATTAGGCACCGGGAAATCTTCCCTGTAGCCAGAGAACCATGCTCGTTTTTGCCTTTTGCTATAACTTATAGAAACAAACCTCACGATGTAAATGCCTGAGAGATTTCCAGTTGAGAGGCAGGAGACAGGCATCAGTGGGGAAATGGTGAGAGGCAGAATGTTTGTTCGTTTGTTGCAGACGAAGGGTTTCTGGCCTGGGGCGATCCAGCTGCAGCTGCTGTCAGTATTGAGGCAATGGGACTCTTTCTAACTAGATCAAAGAGAGGAAATTCTGACTGTGATCCACTGTATCAGAGAGAAATGGGGGGTGGGGGAGCGAAGGAGAAAAAGGAGGGAAGAGGAAGAGGCGTAAAGAAACAGAAAGGGTGTTAGTTCTTGTGGAAATTATTTGCTGGGCTGCCACTTTGAAATTAGAACTATATCTGGATCCATTTGCAAGATAGGAGCCTAAAGGAAGGAGGAAAGTCACGTGATTCTCTGTTGTAGAAGTGAGAGGAGGTGGTGGGATCTGTGTCTTCTGAGAGAGAGCTGCAAACCTCAAGTGTGACTAATTCAGATCAGGTTTATGAAGAACATGCCTGGTTTCTTAATTGCCAATTACATCGAGTCCTAGTTTTTCCTTCCTTGGCATTCCCATGGTATTGTTTGGAGAGAACATGCCTTTGGGGCCAGCCAGCTGTCTGTTCTTGCTGGTAGCTGGGTGAAAGTAACACTGGCCAGAGGGACCTTCTGTGCCCACTCCAACCGCCTTTGGTGCTTGGACATGGTGAGAATCTGGACCTCGCCTGGGCCTGTGCTCTCTTAGTCTCTTGTTACTGACCTTATCGTTTGGGCTACTCTATCCGAGAAACTTGAATATCTGGGAAAATTAGTCCTTTTAATTGTACAACCTGCCTTTCCCCATCCATCCTTTTTATGTTTCAGTTGAGAAAATAAGTACAGTGAGTAGGAAAAGAAAATGAGAAAAATAAATAAACCTGAGTAGTTGAACAGAACGACTCTACAGGATTTATTTGTGCATTCAAACAATATTACTGAGTGCCTTCTCCATGCCAGCAGTGTCCGGTTCCTGGAGATAAACATACCGTAGAGCTAGCAGACACAGTCTCTGCCCTCGAAGGCCACAGCCCATTGAATCAATAAGACACCTATTCTGGTTCATTTTGTTATTTTGGTTGAACAAATCCTTGGGAATTAGCTTAAGTTATTGCCTTTCTTATTGTTTTTGAAGACGTTTGAGTTTTGTATGCAGAGTTCATCAACGAAATGAATTAGAGAAATGGTAACTGATTTTATTGGAAATTTGATCCACATTATCTGTTTTCATAACATATGTCATATTCTATACCCAGGAAAAACATTATTAAGGTTAATAATGGTAATTTCCAGGCTGCATAGGCGTGGTTAAGTAGCTCACAAAAATACCAAGCTCGGGCTCAGGGTAGCTCCTTCTCTTTGAGTCAGATTCGCTCTTGGGAATAGCTGTGTACCCTTCAGTGGCCTGAGGGGGTTGTCCTAAAACTGCTCCAATATGTCAGCCAATACTACATGTGGCTATTTAAATTTAAACTAATTAAAATTAAGTTAAATGTAAAATTTAGTTTCTCATTCGCACTAGCCACGCTTCAATTGCTCAGTAGCCACATCTGGCTAGTGGCTACCACGTTGGACAGAACCTCATCCAGATCCGTTCCATCATCCCAGAAAGTTCTGTTGGACAGTGCTGCTCTAGAACACATGCAGCCGGCCTTTCCTGTGCATCTAGTATGTGCTAGGAATTGTCCTGGTAACATCAATACACAGTCTCTGCCCTCAGGGGCATTTGGTCCAGTACAGAAGCAGATTATAAATAAGACAGGCAGAGGCTGTGATAACATCAGTGAAGGGTAGGAACAGGGTTGCTGGGATGGGCAGTAGTAGAGATACATTATAGAACAGAACAGTGAGGAAAGACCCTTTTAAGGAGCAGGCATTGAGCTGAAAGATGACACATGAGAAGGAGCCAGCCTTGTGGAAGCCAGAACAATAATGTTTTGGCACCAGGAACACTATGAGCAAAGCCACCGCGGGGGAAAGAGCTAGGCTTTTCTGTAGTTCCTCCTCATGTATAGAGAACTTTGCCGGATGCAGTGGAGTGAGGGTGACTGAGAGAGTGGCAATCCTTTCCCTGAGTCACTACCCCAGTTCACAGGGATGCTTCCTTTTCCTCGTACCTGGGCTCTCTTCCAAGCCATAATATAGCATTTTCTCTGCTGTGACAGGAGGCCTAGTCCCCCTGGCCTCAGGATAAAGCTGGGGAGACACTGGAAAAAGCACATGTAGCTTTTATTAAAGATACTTATGTGTCAGGGACCTGACATATTCTGACTGGGGTTAACAATGAACTGGGGAGGCTTCTCTGTGCTAATGTTTGTTTTATCTTTATCTGCAAAATTTCTTCTCAATTCAGACCTATGGAAGCTTCTCTAGGAAGGTGGGTGGCTGTTTCTGAGGCATTTCCTATTCTCTGAGCAGAGCTTTGAGTGCCCAGCTTGGCTGAATACATCTTCCAAGTTCAGAGCATCGGGGCCTTTGAACCTGGGAGGGGTTCACATGTTCTCCTATGCTGGCCTCTGAGAATTTGCAAGAGCTCGCTATGGAGCACTCCTACCCCTGTGGTACATGCAACAGGCCACAGCTTGCATTGACACTGGCTAATGGCCTATATTTAGAACTCTCTGTGATCTCCAGAAAACCTGGTCCAGCTCTTGGAGGAGGGGAAGCAGTATGCAGTTGGACTGGTAACAAGACTTAGCAAAATTCTTGCTGCATCCACCTCCTGTAGACCAACAATAAGAGCAAGGCTTGGGAAGTAGGGCTTACACAATTAAATCTTTTTATTTTCACTAGGACACTGAGAACTGGGGCTGTAACTGTTGCTTGCTGAGGAAATCAAGTGGTAATGAAATTAATGAGGCATTAAAAGGGGTACATAAAAATGTCGCAGTGTTGAGAGTGCAAACTGGAAGGTCTTCTGAGAAAGTTCTGCACTCATCAGAAAAGTTACCTGGAAATAAAACCCCAACTGAGCAAGAAAATAATCCCTGAGCCTATTCTGTGAAGGTTATTCTTAGTCATTGCTCTTTCTGGCTTCCCAGATGCATAATTTGAATCTAACTACAAAACGTGCAAAAGAAAGGCAAGGAGCATCTTTGCAAGTAGGAGATGGATTGTACCACTTTCTATATTATGTCTCTAATGACCATACACGTCTTTTGTATTCAGGTGTATACTACTGTCTATATCATGTATGATTTTCAACTGGAGAGAGTTAGTCAAATGTGATTGAAAGGGTGTTTTATAAAACTAAAACCAAACGTTATTTAAGGAGATGATTCTTTTCTTCTTAAGCGAATATAACAAAAGCAACCGCAAAAATGTTTTCTTTCAATACTTACACCGAGAGTACTGTGGGTGAGAGGGAGTGCCAGGGACTCTGAAGGAGCTCCAGTGATATTTACAAACCGATGTCCACTGATGGATCTTCAGGGCAGAATTAACAGTCATACAAATTCTTAAAATGTTTCATTAATAGGATCCACGGCAGGTATAGAAAAGAATTATGTTGTGGAAGGGTTTTATTTTCCTAGTAGCTTTGCTGGGATTAGGAGAAAATGACAGAAGGGAAGGTTAGTCAGAGGGTTTGTTTGGATTTGGTTATTCTTTATGGGAAAAGCCTATGGCTGTGTGTGTGTGTGTGTGTGTGTGTGTGTGTGTGTGTGTGTGTGTGT